>NC_081182.1:144111637-144411637 GCF_029867415.1 Vicia villosa
TATGCTTTTATATATTTGTTAATTAGATCAATACAAGTGTTCCGAAGTCAACGGGACGCACAGGTATCCCGAACTAAATCTAGCAACATTACTTGGATCCAAGTGCAGGTACATTATTTTTCACAATGTTGCTTATAATATATTTATGCTACTTGATAAAACAATGCACAACTATAGAATCTTATTTGTTTTTCTATATATGTAGTGCCCGCAACAGAAAAACAGTTACGATTGCGGATACTTTGTATTGAGGTTTATGAAAGAAATCCTTCAGGCAAATCAATTAGAGATTCCGATCACGGTATGAATTTATAACTTAAGATAATTTCATATAATTTATTACATTTAACTAAATGTATCATTCATATTTTGTTTTTGTTTTGTAGTACCTTGACGAATTCCGTGCCACTGGATACCCGAGACTTAAGTTGGAAGAAATAAAAGAGGATTTGTGTCATTTTTATATTAAGCGCTTTTTCATGTAGGATTTGTGTCGAATTGAAGTACTATAATATTATTGATGTTGTAATGATGTATATATATAATATTGGATATTATAATGGTATTATATTAGTATATATATATTGTCTTACTGATGGCTGAAATAATATCGTCGAAAATAAATTACAGGTCGAAAATATTACAGGCTGAAAACATATTACAGGTCGAAAATATTACAGGTCGACTGGGAGGATTAAATTACAGGCTGCACATTAAAATACCTCATTTAGCTACTAAAGCGCTTTTTAAAAAAGCGCTCTTAAAGGACCACATACTAAAGCGCTTCTTTTTAAAAGCGCTGCCAAAGATTACTAAAAAAGCAAAAAAAAAAAAAAACAACATACTAAAGCGCTTTTGTAAAAGCGCTCTTATAGGGGGGGCTATAAGAGCGCTTTTTCTGGAAAAAGCGCTCTTAAAGCCCACCCTATAAGAGCGCTTTTACAAAAGCGCTTTAGTATGTTGCGTTTTTTTTTTAATTTTTTCTCTCACAGGTGGGCCTATCACAGCGCTTTTCTGGAAAAAGCGCACTTAAAGGGGGGCCTACCAGAGCGCTTTTTCCTGAAAAGCGCTCTTAAAGGGGGGCCTACAAGAGCGCTTTTTCCAGAAAAGCGCTCTTATAGGGGGGCCTACCAGAGCGCTTTTAAAAGCGCTTTCGTAGCCTATGCCAGCGCTGGCTTTGGCAGCGCTTAAAAGCGCTGTTAAAGGCCAAAAAAAGCGCTTTAAAAGCCCTTCCTCGTTGTAGTGTATGGCCAACCACGCTACTCCTTCCTTACCTTTCCTTAATCTAGAAGACTTGCAAAAAGAGGACCACTTCAAAAAACTTTCCGTAAATTTTCCGATTTATAATCTACCAGACTAATCCACTCGGCCACAACAAGTTGTAAAAATATAAACCATATAATCACAAAATTGGTGTAAATTTTAAAATATTTATACTTATTAACACAAAAAAAAAACTTAAAATTTCCCACAACAAGTTATCCGCAACCTTTTGGCTGTCAGTACATCACATAATTTTGTCTTCCATTCTCAATTTTATTTATTGTTTCAATTTCTTCTATTTATTATTGAAGGGAGTTTTCCACATATAAGTAATTCAAGGTGAGGTCTCTTTTGACATAGGTGACAGTTGTTTGGTTTATGCCATGACTGCATGATGCTATTCTATTTATTAGTGTTTAATAATTTCCTTTGACATAGGTGATAGTTTTTTGGTTCACGGCTTCTTCAACGCTTTTGCTTGAGTCTGTATATTGCAATTTAGTTTTTATTATATTTGATATTAATTTTGTACATTCCTAATATGATTTTAATATGTTTACTAAGGCTGCAACTAGGAAACTTTTATCAAATATTCTTTTGAATAAGTGATTTTTTTAAATGTCCTTGAGCTTATAATAAATAATGGATTTAAACCATTATTATTTGTTAAGGACTATTTCATATTATTGATAAACACATTTTAGCGTCTCATATTATCGATAAATACATTTTAGGGTTAAATATACGCTGCTCCTACCATTAGGGCGAGTATTGTTTTACATCCCTATTAATTTTTTTTTAGATTCCCCCATATAAAACAAAGATTCCTTTTTTCAATCACCTCTTTATATACAAAACACACATATTTTGTAATGAATTGAAAATGGGTTGAGACCAGGCCCGGCCCATTCCAGGTGCAGTCAGTGCTGTAGCACTGGGCCTCACAATCCTGGGGGCCCCAATATAAAATTTAATTATTATTATTAAACAAATAAAAACATTAAAAGTCTTCCTACATCTTTCTCTCTCTCTGGCTTATAGTTTCATCTAATGTAATAATTGATGATACTGGTAATAATTGAAGTAATTTTATCTCAATTTAATGTAATTGGTAATTATTTAATGTAATATAATAACTGATGAATTTGTTTTAAAAAATATTAGTTAGTGAGAAAAAAATTTAGTTAGATATTTTAAACAATACTTTTAATTTTTTAGTACTAATATATAATTTTATTTTTTTACGTATTTTTTAACTATTAAAATTCTATATACTTTTTAAAAATTTAGGCCCATTTTTAAAATTAAAACAGGGCCTTCGAATTGATTGGGTCGGCCTTGGTTGAGACCAAATAGGCCATATGTAAAGATAAGTTTGTAAAATGTATTGTAATATATTCTTACACACTGAGGCCAGTGGATTAAGAAGAGTTTTATGAATTTGATTGTGTCATGCTGTATTTGTAGTCATAATTAGTTGCAGAAGGAAAAGTGATGTTGAACGAAAAATGTTAGGGTTATGAATTTTAAAGATAAAATGAATCAGTTCATTTTGTTGCTTGCATGGACTCAAATAATTTTCTATGGAGAAAAGCTCATCATTGTTTTCCCCTTATTTTATAGTGTAAGTCACATTATATTAACAAATGAAAAATACATGGTTTCTTTTTATTACCGAAAGTAGAAAAAAACTAGTAGATGTTAATTTAGTTTTTTCTTTGCTTTCATGTATAATTCCACATGAAAATGTAGGGAAAAGTTTATCCTGGTCTCATTAGCTACACTTTTGGCCACTGCGGACTCACTACCTGCAACAAAGAATTCAAGTTTATCATTTGCATGTTTGGTATTACAGTGATTTTGGTAGTTATGCTGATGAATTTTGCAGATATTGTACTGATACAAAATGTTAAATGCTGACCTCAAGTGTGCTAAAGACTAATTGCATTCGGCTAGCAACAACTGATGGTTTCTCAGCTTCATCCTTCACAACCGTCTGCTCTAATTGAAGAGTCTTTACAAGTAGCCTTCATGATTCTTGTTAAAAATCCCGTCTCGGAAGCACCGGAAGATGTTTTAATTTCAAAACTTTAAAGGAAAATCTTGTTTTCCATTAAGAACTTGAATCTAATACCAAATTATGGTAGGCCATCCTAGATACTTCACGTTTAGATTTAGAGATATCAGATGCTTAAGACCAAAAAGAACTGACATTTTTCAACTCAAGATTTCTAATGATTTCTAATAAATTGACTCCTATCAGAATATTTATAAGTGTGTAAAGGATGGCATGTTGAGATTTGGAAGAACTTCTATTTTCCTTTGAACCTATTCATGTTTTTCTTTGAATTTTTTTTTCTTAATGACCATAATACAAACCATATCAATTTATTCGTTAGACTGACTGCATTCTCTTACTGTTTATATTGTTATTGTCCAGCTGTCAGCGATTATCGACAATCTCTGCAATTTCAGAATTTGAATGCAGAGAAACAAAATATACAATTAGAGGTGTGTAAAACATCTTATTATAACATAACTTGCTAATCAGTGGGATCCTAAGCTAACACAACTATCCTATACTATGAACTTGTTACAGATCACAATTGTAGTTGCTGCAGTGCCTGAAGGTCTACCTTTGGCTATTACTTTAACGTAAGTACAAGTGGCTAGGTTACTTCATTATACAATGTAAATGTGGCAAAACTAAACCATTGATATTTCTTCTAATATGTGTAATTTTCGTCTTCTGTTTCTATCATGATAGCTTGGCATATTGAAAATGATGGCAGATAAAGCCTTGGTAAGCACAAAATTCATTTCTCCAATACATAGCCCATACTCTTGCAAATTTTTATGCGAGTTTTACTTTTAAAACCTAACAAACATAGAGTTGCAGGTACGAAGACTGTCAGCCTGCGAAACTATGGGCTCTGCTACAATAATCTGTAGTGATAACTGATAAGACAGGAACATTAACCTTAAATCAGGCGAGTTTCATAGTCCAATACTTGGATAGTCTAAAAGCAGTTATAAGTCGTAACTATAATTTACATTTATGCAAATTAATAAAAGCTTCAAGGGTCGAGGCTATAATCTAAGTGTATACATTGGTCGCAATGCATGTACAAAAATGCTGATATTTCTAGAATTCTTAAGAGTATAAGTTCATAGATAAATCCATGTTTGTTCTCTTTGGGTCAATGAAGCAAAGTGATTTAATTTATGTCTCCCTTAAAAATTTCTAGGCTGCTGTATGGATGCAAGAAGGATACCTTTTATACTATTAAAGCTAACTCTACAGCGAATAAGGGCTTTAAAAGCGTTTATTTTGGGCTACTAAAGCGCTGCCAAAGCCAGCGCTACCGTAGGTAACGACAGCGCTTTTGAAACTCCAAAAGCGCTCTCGTAGCCCCCCCTATCAGAGCGTTTTTTCTGGAAAAAACGCTCTGGTAGCCCCCCTATAAGAGCGCTTTTCCAAAAGCGCTTTCGTAGGTTGCGTTTTTTGTTTTTTTTTATGTTTTTTTTTTAATCTTAGGCAGCGCTTTTAGTAATAAAGCGCTTTAGTAGGTGGCCCTTTAAGAGCGTTTTTTAAAAGCGCTGTCGTTGCTAAATGATGTATTTTAAAGTGCAACTTGTAATTTAAGCCTCCTAGTTCGACCTGTAATATTTTCGACCTGTAATATATTTTCAACTTGTAATATTTTTGACCTGTAATATATTTTCGACGATATATTTTCAACCATAGGTAGGACAATATATATATATATATACTAATATAATACCATTATAATATCCAAAATTATATATATACATCATTATAGTTCCTGTCAAACAAACTAAATCATGTAAAGTATGATATATATACAGAAAGTGTCACATGTAACTAACTCATGTCAAACAAACTAAATCAGTAACATCAACAATATTATACTTCAAATATTGGCAACAGTATGAACAAAGTAAGTAACCACCTAGAGTACTATAATATTATACTTCAAAAGTTTGATCGTTTCCCGGCCTGGTCCTGCAAAGTATGAACAGAACAACACGGTCAATTAAAGGCTCAACAACAACAAAAACAAACATGAAACAAACTATCAGTTTCAAATCAATCCACCAATATTGTAATGTGTCATCAATCCACCAATGTAATGTGTCATCAATCCAGTTTCAAATCAAACTATCAACACCACTTAACAACAACAAAAACAAACATGATTCATATAACAACGTCATCATCGTCAACTAATATTAAGCAAAATGAACCAACATCCACCAAAGAAACTCAAACACAAAGTCATTATCAAAATAATGTAGTCATAAAACTGTTCACACAATAATGTATTCATACCTATATGAATAGTTGCTGAATATAAAATTGACACAATTCCTCTTTGATTTCTTCCAACTTAAGTCTCGTGTAAGAAGCAGCATAGAAGTCATCAAAGTACTACATAACAAAAACATAATATGAATGATTTAGTTCAATGTAATAAATTATAAGAAATTATCTTAAGTTATAAATCCATACCGTGATTGGAATCTCTAATTGATTCGTTTGAATGATTTCTTTCATAAACCTCAAAACATAGTATCCGCAATCTGAACTGTTTCGCTGTATCGGACACTACATAGAAAAAAAAATAAGATTTTATAGTTGTCTTGTTTTATCAAGTAGCATAAATATTATAAGCAAAATTGTGAAAATTAATGTACCTCCACTTTGATCCAAGTAATGTTGTTTGATTTAGTCCGGGATACCTGTGCATCTCTTTGACTTCGGAACACTTGTATTGATCTAACAAAAATATAAAAGCATATGTTTAGATAAATCTCACAAATAATTAAATATATAAATATACACGAATATTTAGAACGATCCCACTTACGTATCAACCATTGACTTCATAGCCGGATAATTAGCCCACTCACACTACGCCAAATTTGGCTTTTAACAACACACCTAAGAAAGCGCTTGTGCCCAAAAGCGCTTTGGTAGGTTTGGCTAAAAACAAAATTAAAAATCACGCTAGAAAAGCGCTCTTATAGATGGGGGTAATGAAAGCGTTTTTTAAAAGCTCTCTTATAGGGTGTGTTATGAAAGCGCTTTTTAAAAGCGCTCTTATAGGTAGTGTTATGAAAGCGCTTTTATAGGGGGAGGGTACGAAAGCGCTTTTAGTAATAAAGCGCTGGTATAAGGGGGGTGTATGAAAGCGCTTCTTAAAAGCGCTCTGGTAGCCCTTTTTAAAATTTTCATAAAATTAAACTAAAACACGATATTTTATTCAGAAACACAAAACTCCTCCGTACATCTTCTTCTTCTTCCTCGCTCACGTACTCTCTGCTTCCTCGCTCTCACTCCCTCCGCCGTGGTCTCAGCCCCTCCTCCGTCCCTCCGTCGTCGTCTCACTCTCACTCCCAAACCAACTAGCCGCCGCTGCTACGCCGTTCTGTGGGATTTTAGGGTTTTTCTTGGTCAAAATCAAAATCTTCTTGCTGCTTCTGTTCAGGTAAAGTCTTCCCACTATTTTAGTTTTCATTTCATTCATACTTTTCCCATAAATCAAAATCAAAATATTTGGTTTATGGTTTATTAATTTGCTCTCATTAATTATTGATTTATGGTGTATTCATTTTATAACTTGCTCTATTTTTGCTATTCTCGAAAGGGAATTGCTAAAGTCATTTTATGGAAAAACTAAAAATATTCTCAGATTTCGGAGATACATTTCCGTACGCACCCAAAACACAACGTTTCAGATTTAATGATGAGTTTTAGGCTTTAATTAAAAAAATTATGGAGATGCATCTCCGTATACTTTCGACATCTAGATTTTATATTTCCTACTTACGGAGATGCATCTCTGGACGATATTTAATCAAAAAATCGCCAGAACCCTTTCTCTTTCCTCACTTCTCATAATACTCTCAAACTCTCATCTCCCGAAACCTCTCAACTCGCATTCACCCAAAATCATTCAAGACACTTCCTACAATAATAAAAACGATAAATTTGTAGAAAAAAAGATTTAACAATTTTTTATGAGAATTTTAATAAAGTAGTTCTTATTTTTAATATTTTTTAAATTTGATCATTTAGAAGTATTATATAGAAAAAAGAAATGTTTAAATTAATATTTTTTAGAAACTTTGTATAAACTTATAATAGTATACACTTCATTTTAAATAAAAGAAAGCATCATTTATCTTGAAAAAACACTAACAACAAAAAATAAAATAAAACTTTTATGCAAAATATTTGCACGGGTAGTAGAAAATTTCTCCACTGAACATAAAACTGTGTCAAAGTCAAATGTTCAAAACGGCATATTCGGGCACAGAAAATAAATCACACCCACAAAGCTCTCAATTTGATTTTGACCAAATTAGCTTCTCGTTTTACATATAATAACTTTATTTCTCCATCCAAATCACTCTCTAACATTTCCTCTTTGACATGATCTTCACTCATTTCAAATTGATATTGTTTTCTCACATTCCATTTCCATTCAAAGTTTGTATTTTATCACTCATTGAAGCATGAATGGAATTTTATATAGGTTAGGATTTAGTTTATATGCCTAGCACTACTAGATGTCACAACTTTGAACATATTTCTTTCCCTTGTTTCAATATAGTGATTGAGGATTTGTAATAAAATGGTTAACCAAAATTTCAAATAAATAACATGTGTTTGCTATTTTACGTTTTCTAGACATGTAATGTTGTCAAAGCTTGTATAATACCTTAATTTTACATTCTTTGTTTTGATGTTTTTTTTATATAGTATTTATACCAAAAAAGATGGAAAGTATAGCCATTGTTTGAGAATATAAACCATAGTCTTATGCAGTACAACTTACCAATGATTTATTTTTGGAGTTTAAACACTAACATGTGTCTCTATTTAAGAGGTAGATGATTATCTTTTTGGAGTATAAACCATACTCTTTTACTATGGATTACAAACTAATTTGGCATGAACCATGTTTTCTTCCTCATGAGCTATTTTGTCCTTGCGTTGGGCTTTAGCTCAACTTGGCTAGATTATTTGTCCGATTCTTCTATTTCTATTTGTTACTTATTATACATTTAATTTTATATTCATTTGCTGTGTTACTAAAACCCACAATTACATTAATATTGTAAGAGACGGTCGCTCTAAAGTGATTTATAGATTTTTTAAATATTATAATTGATCTGGATATATCAAGATGTTTGATAAATCCAAAGTAATTAACATATTTAAAAAACTTTATATATTTTCACTTTAGAGATACTAAGATGCTCTCTTACAACATTAATATAATGTAATTGTGATTTTTATTAGATTTTTTCTTTATCCACCTTCCTATGGGGGTCACCCCCAGCGAAAACCCCATTTTACCCTGCTTCGGAAATGCATTTCCGAAATATTTTTTTTCTAAATTTTTCCAGACTTCGGAAGTGCATTTCCGAAAAAATCTCAAAAATTGGGATTTTGACTAATTCGGAGATGCATCTCCGAAACAACAAAAAAAAATCTAAAAAAATCCCAAAAATTAATTTTAGGATATTAATTAATTCACATATCATAAATTTGATATAATTTATGAGTAATGAATAATAATAATTATATATTTTGATATAATTTATGAGTTATGAATAATAGCTATTATATATTTCTATCCTGATTCATATTTTAAAATTTAAAAAAATTTTAATTAGAATAATTAAAATAATTTCACTTACAAAATAGGTTATAATTTTTTATTTATATATTTATAATAATTGTTATATATTTATAAAAAAATGAGTGTTTTAATTTATATATTTATATAATAATTATAATAATTATTATATATTTATAAAAATTATTATATATTTATATATTTATATAATAATTATTATATATTAATTATAAATATATTTATATATTTATATAATAATTATAAAAATTAAAAAAATAAGTGTTTTAATTTATAATAATTATTATATATTTATATATTTATATATTTATATATTTATATATTAATTATTATATATTTATATATTATATATTTATATAAGTTAAAAATTATTTTTAACTTTAAAATTGTTTAGGAAATTTTGATTCACCTTGATTTTATTGATTAACCTTCATTTTATTGATTCACCTTGATTTTATACCTATTAATTGTATTGATTCACCTTGATTTTAATTTTTTAATAATTATTGAATTCTTTCGGAAGTGTATATCCGAAACATTCCAAGACCAATTTGGTCTTGGAATATTTTGGATATGCATCTCCGAAGACACCCCCTCCCAAAAAAAAGGTGTTTTCGGAAATGCATCTTCGAAAACCCAAAAAATGGGTGTTTTCGGAAATGCATCTCCAAAAACACCATTTTTTTTCGTGTTTTCGGAAGTGCATTTCCGAAATAAGACAAATTTTGAAGGAAAAAAAAGCGTTTCGGAAATGCATTTCTGAAGTGAGGGTATTTTAGGTTTTTCACCGGAGGTGATCTAGAAAAGAGGGAGGTAGGGAAAGAAATTTCCTTTTTATTAACACAAGAAATGAAGATACGATTGACAGTGTAATAAATATTCATTAAAAAATGAATGATTATTGATGAGTCATCAATCTAGCCAAATTAGGACAAAGCTCAAGCTGATGAAAACATAGACGATGCAAATGAAAATTAAATTAGTTTATAATCTATCATAAAAGAGTATATGAACAATTTATTTTTCAGAATTAAAATACATGATTTTGAAAAAGTGATAACTTAAAAGAAAATAAAATTTGACTTTTCATAAAATAAAAATGGGTTTGTGTTATGAATATTTATGTTAGTGGA
Organism: Vicia villosa; assembly: GCF_029867415.1. Lineage (NCBI taxonomy): Eukaryota > Viridiplantae > Streptophyta > Magnoliopsida > Fabales > Fabaceae > Vicia > Vicia villosa. The sequence continues at coordinate 144,121,725 of NC_081182.1, forward strand.
TGTCCATCCATCTCCTAGTTCTTCATCTTCCTATTCCATACTTAATATGTGTTTAATATGTATGATTTTCTATCTCCCTTGAGTCCTATAAATAGAGACCCATATTACAATGTAAAGCACACTTGAAATAAGATAAGATAATATTGCTCTCTTTCTTCTCTATCTCTCTTTGATCTCTCTATTGTTTTAGTTAGTTTTATAAAACGTTATCAGCACGATACCCTACAACGCGAGTGATGATATAGCCAGGTTCTACGTTATTTTTCTAATCTTAATATATTTGAACCAATATAATATGATTCATGTTTTTGTTACTATTTTTTTTCTTCATATAAATATGTTTATTTTTTTATATATTTTGTAGAGAAATTGATTTACGTTGTACAATAATATTAGATTTCTTTGATCATTCTTGTTAAATTCCGGAAGAATTTAACATTAAGGCATTTCTATATGTTTGCCCGGAATTCCATTTTAATAAATAAAAGTGTTAATTTAATATTCAAGCATCCCTGAAGGATTGCACAAAGAACTACAGAATGTGATTGAGTTCCTGAAGAACTATAAAAAAAAGTTGTGATTTCATCATGATATTAATGAATCTCAGAAGGATTACATCTCTACTAATAACATATCCCAGAAGGATTGCATCTGTTATGTTAAAAATTTGAAAAATGATTGCATCACCTATATTATCGAATTCTAGATGATTGAATCAATAATAGTGAAGTATCCCAGAATGATTTTACAAAGAAATTTTATTTTTCTTTTATTAATGATGTAAAGATTTGTAACCTACATTTTTGAGAAATAAAATTTCATAAAAATTATCCAATTTTCTTTCATAATTTAATGGTATACATCTATGAAGGATTGCAAATATTGTAATTTTCTAAGTAAAACGAAGCTCTCAGGATAATATCAATTGTGATCTTCATGCATCCCAAAAATATTGCAAGAGTAATATTAAAATATCCCTGAAGGGTTTCATAAATTTTTGTTGTTGTATCGATTTAAAAATTTATAATTTGTAATATGCTCATAAAAAGATTGTTATTCCAGAAGAATAACACAAATAATTTTAACGCATCCCAGCAGGATGGTTATATGTCTTCGATTATTATTTATAACACGTTTTATTTATATAGTTACTGAAGATCTTATCAAACATCCCTGAAGGATAGTAAAACAACATAATTAAATGATGATATAATTTTGATAATATGATTTTGTGTAATTTTGATTATTATATGATAATATGTTCATATGCGTGTGTATGGTTAAAATTATTAATCATGAGATACTATTATATTGGTTTTGAATATATTGCCAATTATTACACAAATTAGATATAGTTATTGATGCTCCAAAATTAGGATGATCAGTGTTTGATTTATGTACTCAATTGTAATACTTCATATTAAACAAAGTCTTGCTGATACAATTTCTTTATTCATATTATTTCTAAATATTGATATTTTAACAAGAGAATTAAAACATTGCAATCTATTAAAGAATATATCAATAGTCTAAAGTTGCTACATATTTTAAAGTTATTATAATAGTGCTTAGATTTCTCATATAAATTTTAGTTATACTATTCTTTTCTTTTTACAAGTATAGTGTATGGATGACATTTATTAGTCCATCTTAAAGACACACGAAATAAGCTCATATTTTGATAGAGTCGAGATTCGAATGAACTTTAATCCTTTATATTTTCCTTTTGCGTGTTCTCTTTATGTCTTGCCAAATGTTTTTTCGTTATAGATAATTCACATGAATTATATTGGAGGTATTGAATATCCTTGTATTACACAAATGGATTTGGACATAAAATGTATAATAGAAAAGCTATCGGCTTTTCCCTCGGGCTTGTACTACACTTATATTAGTACAATTTAAGCACATGTCATTGTAAACCAGTAGTTTACAAATACACTTAAATGTGTCATTGGTAAAACTGGTTGGGTCATCTCGGATTTAATATGATGCGAATAATTTGTATTGAAGAACCAAAAGTTTCTTCAATCCAGTCAATTTTTGTGTGTTTCTAAAGGAAAATAAAAATTTGAGAAATTGCGATTTTATGACATTAATTGTTGCATCGACTAAAATATCATGCATATGTCTCTACTCACAATCAGAAGTTTGTGAAATTATTTTCTCAACTAATTAGACTAAGATATTGTTTTTTTGATTTTTTTTTAAAATTCCTGTATAAGTATCACATATATTATTAAAATTGATATTGAATATCATATAATATATGTTCATAAAAAGAAAATGGACCCGAAGATCCATTCTTTAGACGTCTAAAGTTAATTATATGGTTGATACTTATGAGATCATCAATTCTAAATTATATATTTGAAACACCCAAAGTATGATATTAAGATATTTATTCGCATTAAGCCAACAAGTTACTATATCTTAGTCCTCCCTAATTTATTCTAATACTTCTCATCTAAAAGAACATTTGGATTTGTTGTGTATATTCCAATTGCTCCAATATAATACATTAAGATGAGTCATGATAGAATATTGGAAAAATATAATTAATGTGACTATCAATTTTGAGGATATAATTTGAGAAAATAATCAAATACTTGATTGCAGCCCAGTTGGCTGATTATCAATTGATAAATTAATTTTTCCAATATTAGAGGGAGGGAAATGAATCGCTGAAATCATGAACAAGAAGTTCAAATGAACAAGTTAAAATAAATTGTTGTCTTGATTCTCGTACAAATCAATATGAACCAAAAGTTCAAAATATTATTCATTTGCAAAGTTTATGAAATAAGTTATCAGCTGGTAATACTCCACTTAAAGTGGGTTCTCCTATTGGATAATATAATATTGCAAATGAGTTGTTGTTGCGCTTGAAGCGTGGTATGAAAGTCGGTTCCAATGTTAAAAGTCCTCTACTAAGAAAAGAAACTAAATATGACCCAAGTGAGGGTATGAAAATGCTAAGAGCACTTTGACCTAATTTAATTTTCAGTTCCAGAAAAACAAATCAAGTACTTGAAATATGAAATAAAGAGATCTCTATAAATTATGTCATGGGTGAAATGGAATGGAACCGAAATTGAGATAACCAAATAAAGTCAATATTGACAATGTCTTTGTATACAATATAGCGCTAAAAGTGATCAATGATAACGAGGATCATGAGTCAAAGTCTATTAAAGATTGTAGACTAAGTGAGAATTGGCCAAATGAATATATTCAATTACAGAAGAATGAAACTCACTTTACAAGTGACTCACTTTTGGACCTGTAGTCCGAACACCTCAAGGTGTGAAACCAATTGGATATAAATAATTTTTATGAAAAAGAAACATAAGAATGATATAAAGTTTGATTTATTGCTCAATGATTTTCACAAATACCTAAGCTTGATTTTGATAAAACATATCCACCTGTAGTGGATTCAATCGATTTTTTTTTATATTTAATTAGCCTTGTAGCACATGAAGGGCTTAATTTGAACATGGTGAATGTTATGACATCTTATTTATATGGTTCACTTAATAGTGACATTTACGTGAAACTCCCTGAAGGGTTCAATATACCAAAGGCACGTAATTTTGGATCTCGAGAAAACCACTCCATCAAATTGAACAAGTTTCTCTATGGATTGACACAATCTAGACGCATGTGGTATGATCAATTTGTCCTTTTATTTTCATAAAATGATATGGAAAAGTATTTGCAATAATAGTTGTCTATGTGGATGACATAAGTATTATTGGAACTCCTGAAGAGCTTCCAAAAGCTATAAATTGCTTAAATAAAGAGTTTGAGATGAAGGACCTAGAAAAGACAAAATATGTATAGGTTTGCAAATTGAGCATGTGGACAAAAGAATATTTGTACATCAAGAAGGCTATATAGAAAAGTGTTGAAATGATTCTATATGAACAAATGTCACATGTCGCCTACTCCAATATGGTTGTTAGATCATTAGATATGGAGAAAGATCTTTTTAGGCCTCGAGAAAAGGATAAAAATTGCTTGGTCCTGAAGTACCATATCTTAGTGAAATTGGAGTACTAATGCACCTTGCTAAATACACACATCATGATATATCATTTGCGGTCAATCTATAAGTAAGATAGAATTATTCATCTACACGAAGAAATTGGAAAGCGGTCAACCATATACTTCATTATCTTAGAGATGTAGGTTACTTGTCAGATTCTCACAATGGTAGATCAGAAAGAGGTTATTTATTTACATGTGATGGTACAACCATTTCATGGAGATATACGAAACAAATCATGGCAACAACTTCATAAAATCCTGCATAACTATTACCACTACATGAAGTCACTTCGAAGAAGACATTTTAAGCAACGACTACAAAGAATATCGTCTCACATGTAAATGTCTGCACGAGGGGGAGAAATAGATATGTTTTGCACTCTTTTTTCCTTCACCATAGTTTTGTCCCATTGGGTTTTCCTGGTATGGTTTTTAACGAGGCAATTCACATTCAAAGGATATTGTACTCTTTTTCCTTCACTAGAATTTTTCCCACTGGGTTTTTTCTAGTAAGGTTTTAACGAGGCATATCCTCAATGGACATCCAAGGGGGAGTGTTATGAATATTTATGTTAGTGGATGTCCATCCATCTCCTAGTTCTTCATCTTCCTATTCCATACTTAATATGTGTTTAATATGTATGATTTTCTATCTCCCTTGAGTCCTATAAATAGAGACCCATATTACAATGTAAAGCACACTTGAAATAAGATAAGATAATATTGCTCTCTTTCTTCTCTATCTCTCTTTGATCTCTCTATTGTTTTAGTTAGTTTTATAACAGTTTGATCATTTTTATTCTTGTTTTTGTTTTTCTTCAAAGCCAAAAAATGATTTTATTATTTTTGTTTTTGTTTATTAAGGCTTCATAACCTTATTTATATATCATTGAAGTTTCTCTATTTAGTCAATTGACAACTAATATTGTTTAACAATTCATTCATTCCTAAGTTGTCATGTACCTCATCCAAACCCAAACGACTTTGTTCTCTCACTTATACCAAATGAAGAATATAATTTCAGGATTTACACTTGTTATACTAAAAATGAATGTAAGTAACAAATACAATGATAATTTTGTTAATAAAGTATCATTTTAAGTTTTGCCACATAATAATAGACGCTCTATTTTTAAAAAACGGATGTAAAATTGAAAGAGTATTTGTCATCAAACTCTATTACTCCCGTTATATTAAAAGAGGGTGTAAATTTTGAAAACCAAAAAAAAATTGCTCATTTTTTTCTATAAGCAATAATATATTGACACAGGGAACCCAAGTTCTCAACCAAGATTACAAAAGACCGAGGAAATAACCCTGGAAAGAAAAATTACACGCCAATTGAAACTTAAGACATGTAAAACCAAAGATTCTTGCTAAATCTCAAACCAGATCAATAGAAAACCTCAAACCAAACCAAACCAAACTGAAACCGCAAAAAACCGCATTTGGTTCGGATTTGTTTGGGCCATTTTACAACAAAACCGCACGGTTCGGTTTGGTTTGCAGTTTGTATTTTATAAACCAAACTAAACCGCATTATTTTACAACTCAAACTTCATTTATCTCACATATAACCCAAACTCAAATCTATTATGCCATTGCATTCAGATTACAAAATAATTTTCTCTTCCTCACACTTAACGTTTCAATTTAAGTCTTCTCAAATCTCTCTTATTAGTATCGTTCCTTCTACTCATCTTCTTTTCCATTTACATCTCGCATATTCTTCTTTAGTATATCATGTCTTATGTTCTTTATTATTCATCTTCTTATTTTTTATTCTACTGTTATCTCTTTTAATTACGTTTTTAATGCACCTATTCTTCTCTGATCTCTTCTCTCTTCCGCTATTTCTTTTCTATCTTCTCAAATATTTCATCTCCTCTATTTTTCTGTTTCATTTTAATATTTTCGATAATGTTTTATGCTACTATATTATGTTTTTCTATTCCATTTTTCTCTAATCTTATTTTTGTATATTAAATAAATTTTTTTGGTCCAAATATGATGAATTTTGTTGTTATTTGATAAGCATAAATGACTAAAGACAAAGCTATATTGTCATTTATATGTGTATGTATGGCTAAATAAATATTTTGTAAAAAAACGAACCAACCGAACCAATCCAAACCGCATTGGTTTGGTTTGGTTTAGTTTAGGTTTCTTTCCAAAAGTCAACCGAACCAAACCGAACCACACATTTTTTCTCTTGCGGTTCGGATGATTTTTTAAGTCAAAACCGCCCAAACCGCACCGCGAACACCCCTAGGGTTGGTTAATTTTTTCTATAGAGGCTCACCTCCAAACCAAAAATTTCATTACCCAAACAATATCACGAATATTCCACGTATCGTTTCTAAAAACAATGTCATTCCTCAAGATCCAAAGATTCCAACATATGGCCAACCACACTACTCCTTCCTTACCTTTCCTTAATCTAGAAGATTTGCAAAAAGAGGACCACTTCAAAAAGCTTTCCATAATTTTTTCGATTTATAATCCATCAGACTAATCCACTTGGCCACAACAAGTTATAAAAATATAAACCATATAATCACAAAATCGGTGTAAATTTTAAAATATTTATACTTATTAACACTAAAAAAAACTTAAAATTGCCCAAAACAAGTTATCTGCAACCTTTGGCTGTCACTACATCACATAATTTTGTCTTCCATTCTCAATTTTATTTATTGTTTCAATTTCTTCTATTTTATTTGTTAGTTAATATGAGCGCCTAAGAGGGGGGGTGAATTAGGTGATGGTAGATTTTTGTCCTTTTATTCTTTTATGATCTTGTTGTGTGTGGTAAAAGCAATAAAAGCGGAAAGTAAATGAACACACAATGTATACTGGTTCCCCTCACAGGTCGAGAGTACTCCAGTCCCCTTGCCAACAAGCAAGAGATTTTACTATAATGTTATGACTCTTACAAGACTCTTCCTAGTCCTTCTAAAGAGACAACCACCAAGAACACCCTTCTTGGATTTCAATAAGTCCTTAAGAGAACACCCTCCCTAAGGATACCTCTTGTTTCCAAAACTATGGACAACAAGGTTACAACCTTACAATCTTATATACACACTTGGAACAATAAGATGTAATCAATACAAACATAAAGAATTACAAGTGATTGAATATATTTGGTAATAAGTAAAGTTTTCTCAAAATAAGTTATTATGTACTCAATGGAAATGATGAAGAAAATTTTCTAAGTATATGAAAGTGTATGCTGAAAATTTTCTTTAAAGAAGTTTGAACACAATGGAAATTTGAGAGCAAGAGCACAACAAAATGATTATGAAAAATTGATAGTATGTGTGTGTTTTTCAAAAGGAATAAAGAAGCCTTTATATATGATTAAACACCCTTCCAAGAGGCTGCAAAAACATTTTCAAAAAGATGCAAACTCATGGCTAAAAAGGAGTTTTGTATGGCTGAAGAAATAATGAAAAGATGTGATGCTTCAGCAGTAATCGGTTACCAGAAGTAGGGTAACCGGTTACCCAATACCAACGTTCATATTTTTTCAAATTTTTAACAGGGTAACCGATTACTGAAACCAGGGTAATCGATTACCCATACAAAAACCAGAGAGAGATCATTTGAGAACTTCAGTAACCGGTTACCATAGCTTCAGTAACCGATTACTTCAACTACAAAACCAAAAAACACTTTGAAAAAAGCTTTTTATGTTGAAATGAGTTTTACCAAAAGCCTTTTAAATGCAATGCATGTTATGTGTGATATTTCCATTGATTACACAATTATATCTAAGTGAGTTTTTCTTTAACTTATTTACGTTACAATTGATCAAGATATATTGAAGATTAAACTTGTATATTGAGAGAATTCTTGATCCAAGTCCTTTGCCAAAAGCTATGGTGATGTTTTGTCTTCATCAAAAACCCTTGAAGAAGCTTGTCTTCACATTATTATTGAAGGGAGTTTTCCACAGATAAGTAATTCAAAACGAGGTCTCTTTTGACATAGGTGACAGTTGCTTGGTTTATGCCATGACTGCATGATCCTATTATATTTATTAGTGTTTAATAGTTTCCTTTGACATAGGTGAGAGTTGCTTGGTTCACGGCTTCTTCAATGCTTTTGTTTGAGTCTGTATATTGCTTTTTAATTTTCATTGTATTTGATATTCTGATATTGATTTTGTACATTCCTGGTATGGCTTCAATATATTTACTAAGCTGCAGCTAGGAAACTTTTATCAAATGTCCTTTTGAAAAGGTGATTTTTTCAAATGTCCTTGAGCTTATAATAAATATTGGATTTAAAAACAATCAAAGAGCTTATTCAACATCAAACTCCAGTCACATTTGTTAAGTTTTTTTTTCTATCAATATAAGTAAAAATTGAACATTAGGTTATCTAGTAGGTAGTTTAGATAGTTCATTTACATAAAGAACGTGTTTGATAGGCTATTCTATTGAAAAAATGCATTGTTTTGGCTTTCGGGTCGAATGAATGTCCGAAGTGGACAGATTCTGAGTTCCAGAACCTTACAGAGACGCATCTCTGTAAAATTTCAGCGTATTCCCATAAATCAGAGATGCACCTCCGAAAATTGCGCCTCTTCAATTTTTTACTTCATAAATGGGTTTCATTTGTCTAATGGTTGTGTGTTTTTGTTTTAAGCATTATAGTTGATAGGAAAGATTGATTGAGGTACGACAAAGTTGCGTAACATGCATTAGCACAGAAGGAAATATTCCAAGCCTCCTAAGCACCTATTGGTTCTAGCCCAATCCTTACTTATAGGGAGTTGACTTATAGGGGGTCAACATATAAGGCTTGTGCATCTCCAAATTTGTCATCATGTAGGAGACCAGTGTCACCTAGTGATGCACATGAGGCACCCGACTTGAGGGAAATTGTGATACAAATTGCAATGGAAAACAAATTTTCCCTTTAATGATCCTTATGAATGAACACGATGAGTGATAGAAAAGGTTACCTCTTTTGGTGATTAAAACCTTTGACACAAAATTGAAGAGTGTTCACGAGCGTTGAATGAAGAACAACGTCTCTAGTCAGTCCACACGAACAGAGTTCCTTCAGTCTCAATGATAGCTGCTACAAATGAAGGCTTTGTGTGAGTAAGAGAGAGAGAGAGAGAAAGAGAGAGATACTTTAATGCTCTAATATCATCCCACTTCACAATAAAGCTCGACTACAAATACTTTAAGAATAGTATCCTCATGTTTAATGGGATCACATGATTAAGTCACATTTAACATTTCATTAAACAAACTAGCTCTTATAGGGAGTTTATTATTTTGGAAAAACAAACATAATAAAGAAATTTCTTTTATTATTAATAAATAGTTCAATACAAGTACAAAAAGTATTGACCTCTATGGCTTATAAGAATTTTTAGTTCTAATGGGCCTAGAGTTTGATTGGGTCCAAATGTGTACCAAACACACCCCCTCTTCTTTTTATGGTTTACAAGAGAATGGGCTTAACAATTAAAATGATAAGCCTATTGATTTACTAGACACCCCGCTTTTAGAAATGAACTCCATGCCAAGCATATAGGCTTGTAACATATTCTATTTGACAATTGGATGTACAAAGATAGGGCAAATTTTGGGGTATGACAGTTACCTCTCATTTCTCTCTCCCTCTCAACCTAGAGTTGACGGTTGTTTCTAGTTTCTTTCTCCACTCAACCTAGAGTTGACGGTTATCTTGTTTCTCTCTCAACCTAGAGTTGACGGTTGTCTTGTTTCCCTCTCAATCCAGAGTTGACGGTTATCCCTTTTTCAACCCAGAGTTGATTCTTCCCCTCTCAACCCAGAGTTGACGGTTATTTCGTATTGATTTCCCTTTCCTTTCTCAACCTAGAGTTGATGTTTATCTCTCTTACAACCCAGAGTTGATATCATTTTCCCCAGTGGATCTCATCTTTCTTCAGGCAAATTTTCAGGTTCTTTGGGTATTTAATCCTCTTCTACCTTGAATGCTTGAAAGGCTAGTGCCAATCTCACCTTCAGGTTTAAGACGATTAAATAGGGGCAGCTGTTGCACCTCAAAATTTGACCTTCTATTTTATTCTAACTGGCTTATTGTTTTACAATCATTTTCTTATAATAGGTCATTTATACATATATCATGCATTCATTCAACAAGGAATTTTGGTTCAAAAGGATTAACGGTTAAGAAGAGCTAGGGTTTTACCTATTTAGGGTTTCCATACCTATGGGGAATGGCTTCAATTGAGAATCCCATTATCTTGGATTAAGGTTTATGTCCTATTCTCGCCTATCAAATATGAATATGACCATGGTGTGAATTATCTCAACAGTAGGGATCATTTGGTTCCGTTCATTAATGGGGGATTAGTCATGATCGTACCAGTGTGATAAGTCATGGTTTTGGTATTTTATTTAAAGGATTTGAACTTGAACATGGAGTAGGTATCATAAGTAGAATTGTTCGTTTTATGGGATCGAATTATGGAAGAATATTGTGTGACTTCTCAGGCGTCATTTCAAGTGGGATTCAAGATACATTAACAAGAACTTTGACTTATTGGTCATAGTCAACCTTGGGAAGTTGACTCTTTTACCAAAATTCATCATTGACGATTGATGGTGTTACATTTTAAAGTCAAACTATACAAATCCCATTATCAAATTTAATCATATTTTCAAGACCTGATTGAGTTATATCACATGGTGAGAGCCATCAAATGCCATTTCAACTCTCATTACATAACCAACTGTATCGTGTTTCCATACATTAAACATTGCACCTCATTACAATACATACAGGGTTACATAAAATTAAAAGAAAAAAAATACATTTTACCACCTATCCTATCCTATATGCTGTTCTTCATTTTTTTCTCTTGCACTTTGAGTTTATATCTTGAGCTTAACCCTAAACTTATTTCTAAGTCGATCCGCTTCCGAGTTCTCAATATACTAACTCAATGGCCTCGTGACCATTCCTTCAAAGTTCTTTTCGTAACCCTGCTGCACCATATATCTAGAGCCTGCATACCATTCGTTCAGTCCACACAACACCTGCATGACAAAAACCATCCTGCAGCAATAAAACCTGCATCATACATCTAACTAGTCCCACAAAACCACTATAACATGCATTCAAACCATGTTAAAATCTCCTACCAATTTCCTAAGCTGCCAAGAGGAAAATAAACCAAAAAAAAACTATGGCATTTGAACCAATTCAACCTATCTTATTCCTAACATATACCAAAATCATGCACATTGCTAATAGAAAACCTTGCAACTTTTCTACCAGTCAAACAATATCAATTCAATTCACATCAGCATATATACACATCAAAAAGAAACAGGGCACTGCTTCAAATAGTTTAAAAGATACCCAGTTACCAAATTCAATAAAAAAAAACTACAATTTAAAAGAGTCAGCTTACAATTGGAATCCATACCAACATTCATCCAACATCATCTAAATACAAGGCTCATGAAGAGATTAAGTAACGTGAACATCCCAAGAGTATTTGAGTCTTCAGAGTTAGAACTTATTCTTTAGAGTTTGAACGCAACATCTTATCCGAATGACACATCTTAATTTCTGAGCTGGAAGAAAAAACCTATGTGAGCTTGAAATCTTGACTTCTGATCTGGAAGAGTAGCTTATCATAGAAACACTTGAAAATCCTTTTCTAGTGAACATTCAACATTCTTCAGAACTGCCGATGTTACTTTAGAAATGGATAAATAGTTCTTCCGAGGTGTGCCAGCGCTGATTCTAATGATCTTTATAGATAGCAATCCAAAATCAATCAAATATTTATTATTTGCACATTTAAGAAACTATTAGAGTACAAATTTTTTTACATATAAAATATATGCATTATTATCATTAAAACTAGAGATTAACTGCAGAACTAAATCCTGTTCTAACAATCTCTCCCTTTTTGATGATGACAAAACCATGTATTTTGATGAAACAATTTTACAAGGTAATATCATAAAAACAAATCAGAGTTAGATAGACAAAAATCCCCCTGAGATGTACAATCCCCCCTGAGTCAGATAAGGGATATCAGAGCCTTTTTTATTTTAGCAGAATATGATTTAAGTAGAATCATTTACTTATCAGATCTTGAAATATCAGAGTTTTAGTTGATTAGATCTTGTCATATCACATATTTCTGTTAAAGTTTGATTTATAAAATGTTTCTGAACAACAAAAATTCTTCATCTGATATTTATCAAGATATAATCTATTCATTAGAATCAACGATTTACTCATTAGAATCAGCGTGTTCCTGAAACTCATTTTAAATCTCTTTTCACATATATAATGTTAGAAAATGTAAGTAGTGAAATTTTTAGAGAGTTAGATATGAGTCAAAATCATCATTATTTTTCTCCCCCTTTTTGTCATAATCAAAAATTTAAAAAAGCAATAATTAGTGGAGAGAAACAAAACAAACAACTTTTATTGATAAAATTGAAGAGTACATAAGAAGAAATGCTTAAAACACATTTGAAAGTTATTTCTATCAAAGTTTTCAATAGTAGTGGAAAGACATTTCTATCAGAACCCATAGAGGTTCCTTTACTGTTATTTTCAGCTAGAGTCTTAGCATCATCATCAGCTGCTTTCTGAGCTGCAACTTTTTGAGCTGCTTCTTCTCCTGGTGCTATCTAGGCAGCTTCACGCTCAGCAGCTTTTTGAGCTTCTTCAGCTTTAAACCATTCTTCAGCTTCCTTAACCAGGATGTCTCTAACCTTCTCTAAAAGAATTTTGATCTTTTGAATCTCAACAGATATTCATCTGTTAAATCTGTTCCAGCTAGCAGCCACTTTAGAAGAGTCATTGGAAGTGCTAGACTCCTCTTGAAGTTTCTTGAACCTTCTTACTGCACTCTCTTGAAACACACAAATTATTTCATCTAGGTTTAGTTTTGGCGAATAAGGTTCAGAGGTGTGATCAAAAAAATTTGTTTCATCATCAGAATTTGTTTCATCAGAAACGATCTTATCACAGTCATAGGAAATTGGATGATTTGTTTGGATAATTTTTAGTCAAATTTAAAATTTGAAAAATATGGACCAATTTTCATTTTTTAAAAATTTAAAGTGATTAGTTTGTATATTTCAAAATTTATTAAGGATTAACTTTCAACTATTAAAAGTTTTAGAAGTCAATTTAGACCTTTTATTAATACGAGTAACAACTTGCAAAAAAAATTCTTCATAGATTTCTATCATTTAATAATTATCCATATTTTTTTTACCAAAACAATGAATTTTGGTCAATTCATTTCAAATTTCCTCAAAATATTACTTTATCTCGTTAAAATCTCTCATCCAAACACACTCTTGGTGAATTACACTATTGTATTCAATGATTTTAACCAATAACAATAAAAATTGTCTGGTAATATAGGTCTATCATTGTGAGGGCCGCACTTCCAAGGTTTTGTTTTAATTTTTATTTTCCAAGACGATAACCATAAAACAATTGTTCACTCATTTATCTAATCTTAAAATAAAATAAAATTGATATTTAATTAAAATATTCATGGAAAGTGATTATTTTATTATGTGAATTAACTGCGCACTTACATGGCTATCATATCACATATATAAATGTTTAATACATATCACATTTATCATAAATTATGCAAATATCATTGGACGAGATAAGAGTTCCACACTAAAAAGAATCTCATTCGCAAGATGAAGAAATTACGCCAAAAATAACACTATTGATGGCGGTAATGTTAAATTTAGATTTTTTAGAAATAAAGTAATAAGTTAAGGATTTTATAACACTATTAATGATTCATTTGGCACAGCGAATGAAGATTGAATCAGTTTTTATGTTTTTTCTCTGAATTTGTTATTATAATTCTATCACTATTATAACTTGTGATATATGTACATATTTTTATATCATTTTGACCATTGAATTTTCAATAAATAATAAAAAATTAGTATTTGGATTTATAAGTTGCATCCCACATTTAATTATACCACTATAAATATTGCCACTCTCTTCCTCGAGGACGATCAGACCACACCATCTTTTAAGATATCCATGGATAAACGTCAAGGCTCTATGAACAAGCCTAAACCCTCTATTAAGATCGAGGAAGACACTAATACCACTATGAAGCAAATTCTTATCAAAATCCCTGCTGGAAACGATGTAGTGGAGTCCATCGTCAATGTTACTTTGCATCATCGAGCTAATATCACAGTACTAAAAGGTAGTGGTCTTATCTCTGATATTACTTTTCATAACCCGGTGTCCCATGCCTATGTATTCACATTATATGGACCCTTTCAAATGACATCTATATCAGGAGAATATGTTAATACCAACTATGGTTGTGTTCCTTCCAGACTCATCGATGAACCTACTTATTCCTCTTTTTTCATTTTCCTAACCCGTGGTGATGGAAAAGTGTTTGGTGGGGTTGTTCAAGGAAAGGTTAAGGCTGCATGTAATATTCTAATCACCGCCACCCTTTCAAAGAAGTCCAAGTCTTTTAGGGGAGGCCACCATCATTTGAAGTATTCAAGAATTTAAAAAGATGATTTGAAAGATTTTGGACCTGAATGCAAAAACACTCAGATTATGTCTGGTTATGAGAATGTCATGCAGTGGAATTATTCTACCTGTATCACTAGTTACTAGATATCAAAAGGAGTCTTAAAGGTTTTCTAATTGTTTTTTAAAATCCTTTTTCATTAATGTTTAAATAAAATCGGCTTAATTTCTTATTTTATTAGTTTCATCCATTTATCATCTGTTTCAGTCCCACTCCTTCATTTTTATTTGACTCACATTTTTTTTATTAGACATCTATTTGTCGTTGATACACAAAAAAAGTTTAATGTGTTTTTTATGGTCTGTAATTTTTTTAGATGCACGAATTAAATAAAAAAATGAGTTTGATCAAAAAAATATAAATTTTCTCATAGGTATATGTTATATGACTTTATCATATGAATCATCCCCCCTTTATTTTTATTGAGTATTTTACTGTCGTTAATTTTATTAGATGCACGAATTGAATAATTCTGGAGATATTATTTTATGAATTATCGAATGGTGGTTAGATACATTATAAGTATATTAGATTTATCTTCTATTGATTGTGTCATAATCGTGTGTGATTATGAATGCTAATTTGTATTTTTATAAAATGAAATTCATAAAATTTTGGCAAGTATAGTCCATAAATTTTGAAAAAAAATTAATATATATATATATATATATATATATATATATATGTACATATTTCTAGATTATTTTGACCGTTGGTTGAATTTTCAATAAATAACAAGAAGTTAGAATTTGACTTTAAAAGTTGCATCTCTTGCATCCAGTTCAACCGCTTTAAATACTATCACTATATTCTTCAATGATTATATTATCTAACAATGACATAGAATATATGCACACCCTCTTTTAGATCTCCAAAATCAGAGATTGAACTCTCAAAGAAGAAACCCCTAAGGTTTCCCACAGCGTCAAAGTGGGACAAAAAAGAGGACACAAAGTGCTTCTCAACAGTCTACTTCTTGGGACTATATATAGAGGCACTCACCATCGAAGAAAAGTTGCAGTTGTTCAAGAGTTGCTCAAGCTGCATGGATGGACATCTAATAATTAAATACGGAAATAAAATCGGGTTGTTACAAGATGCGTGGATAGACACGAAGTAGACATGTTGATGCATGAAATACATGAAGGTTCATTTGGTACTCATGCTAATGGACATTCGATGGCTAAGAAGATGCTTAGAGCAGGTTACTATTGGCTGACAATGGAATCTGATTGCTATAAGTTTGTAAAGAAGTGCCACAAGTGTCAAGTGTATGCTGATAAGATTCACGTGCCTCCAACACTTCTTAATGTTATCTTTTCTCCATGGCCATTCTTTATGTGGGGAATTGATATGATCAGGATGATTGAACCCAAGGCTTCGAACGGACATCGATTCATTCTTGTGGCAATTTATTACTTTACCAAGTGGGTAGAAGCTGCTTCCTATGCCAATGTGACTAGGCAAGTTGTGGTCAGATTTATCAAGAACAACATTATCTGCAGATATGGTGTGCCAAATAAGATCATTACTGATAATGGATTAAATCTGAATAACAACATGATGAGAGAATTGTGTGAAAGTTTCAAGATTGAACATCACAAATCTTTTCCTTACATGCCAAAGACGAATGGAGCTGTTGAAGTAGCAAATAAAAATATCAAGAAGATTGTTCAAAAGATGGTTGTCACGTACAAGGACTGGCATAAGATGCTCCCATGTGCTTTGCATGGGTACCGTACATCCGTTCGTACTTCAACAGGGGCAACTACCTTTTCTTTGGTTTATGGTATGGAAGTAGTGCTCCTCGTGGAGGTTGAGATTCCATCATTGAGGGTTTTAATGAAAACCAAGTTATCTGAGGCTGAATGGTGTCAGAGCAGATTTGATCAATTGAATTTGATAGAAGAAAAGAGAATGACGGCTTTATGCCATGGTCAGTTGTACCAGAAAAGAATGAAGAAAGTATTTGATAAGAAGGTTCGACCTCGTGTATTTAGAGAAGGTGACCTCGTGTTCAAAAGGATCTTGTCTTTCACCTCCGATTCAAGGGGCAAGTGGACTCCTTATTTTGAAGGACCGTATGTTGTTAAGAAAGCCTTCTCTGACGGTGCATTAATTCTTGCAACTATGGATGGAGAGGAGCTCCCACATCCCGTGAATGCTGATGTAGTCAAGAAATACTTTGCCTAAAAATAATAAAAGAATTGCTCGCTAAGTTGAAAACCCAAAAGGGCGGCTTAGGCAAAAAAGAGCGTCTCGGTGGATTGAAAACCCAAAAGGGCGGTCCAGGAAAAAGTTAGATACATAAACAGAATAAATTACCCGGTGGACTGAAAACCCGAAAGGGCGGTCCATGCAAAAGTTAGGGATTCATGGTAAGTAACTACATCAGACAAGACTTGATCTCCAACAATCATCTGTTTGTCATGAGAAGTTCAACACATTTCGACGAAAGCCTTAACTAAGAGATTCTAAGTTGTGAGAGAGGATAGGTTCATTACATTTCAATGTATCTTTTCCACGAAAATTACCACTTTCCAAACTTTGTAACCATCCATGGAGTCTTGCCATTTGCAGGCTACCATTCTATAAATAAAGTTTGAGCCTTTATCCATTATTTGCAATCTTATTTCTTTCGTATTTCTTAAATGTCATTTATTGTTGATAGTAATTTTTGAAACAAAAAGAAAATTAAAATTTCAACAAAATTCTTTTTGAAAAATATAAAAAGGATTTATTTTGATCCATAAGTATACCAAAAGGGATGGAAACGGTGATGCCTTCATGGTTAAAAAGAACATATTCTAGTTTGGTGTGTCCCTGGCATGGCTTAAATATGTCATAGGACCCAGCTATCATGATCTCCCATCTGGCATTAACCCTAATGTTTGGTAGAACTCATTCCAAGCCATCAAGAGATTGTTACAGATGATACCTTAAGTGTTCTACCTGAGACATGCTTGACTATATTACTATCGTATTTTGTCTATACTGAGTCGATTCTTGTGCTAGTTTTGGCAACATGTACATCATTAGCATGCATTAAAAACAGTCATACATTCATTTTGCCATCATGAAAAGTTTACTTTTATGAGAGTCCTCTTTCATTTAGAGAATCTCTAGGCAAAGAGTGTGCACTTCCTTTTAATTCCCCACTGAATTTGTTTCTATGTGGATGATATGTGTTTCAGCTCTTCCGTTCAATGTGTTTATGAATGGAAAAATCTAGTGAGTTATGCCCTCACTTGATCTGGTCTTATTTGACAGCTTCTTTCCATTTGTTCATGGATTGAACTTAGGTCGCTGGATGACTCTTGTTGAGATCGTGCACTTGTGTTTGCACCATTGATCTTTGAAAAAGAAAAGTGTTATTGATATACCTTTGTTTGCTTTTCTACCTTCAGTGAAAGCTGGTAGTTCATCTTCAGTGAAAGTCGGGGAATTTTTTTTCTACCTTCACTGAAAGACTGGTAGTTCACCTTCAGTGAAAGTTGGTGTATTATTTTTCTACCTTCAGTGAAAGACTGGTAGTTCACCTTCAGTGAAAGTCGGTGTATTCTTTTTCTACCTTTAGTGAAAGACTGGTAGTTCACCTTCAGTGAAAGTTGGTGTATTCTTTTTTTACCTTCAGTGAAAGACTGGTATTTCACCTTCAGTGAAAGTCGGTGTATTATTTTTCTAGCTTCAGTGAAAGACTGGTAGTTCACCTTCAGTGAAAGTCAGTGTATTCTTTTTCTACCTTCAGTAAAAGTCGATGTATCCCTTTTTATACCTTTAGTGAAAGACTGGTAGTTTACCTTCAGTGAAAGTCGGTGTATTCTTTTTTCTACCTTCAATGAAAGACTGGTAGCTCACCTTCAGTGAAAGTCGGTGTATCCATTTTTCTACCTTCGATGAAAGACTGGTAGCTCACCTTCAGTGAAAGTCGGTAGCTCACCTTCAATGAAAGTTGGTGTATTCTCTCATCCCTAGTGAAAGATGATGCTTTAACCTCTCTGGTGCGAAATATTTTCTTGAGTGAAGTTTTCTTTTCCTTGCAAAGTCTCGTTCCCCCAATGAAGTCTTGTTTTCCCTAGTGGAGTCCTTCCCACAAGACATTTGTTTTCCGTAGTGGAGTTCTTTCCTCTCTCCAGCGATGATATGTTTCCCCATATTTCATAAACATGTCCGATGCATAAGCATTGCATTACATCTTAGGTTCAAAAATTGTGTTTTATATTTAAGTCTCTTCAATCGCGTCGAAACAAAGACTCCTAATCATTGTGTCTCTGGATAGAATAAACTTAAACAGGGGCATCTGTCATACCCCAATTTTTGACCATAAGATCATACATCATTTGCATCTCAATCATCAATCAAGAGCTTCATTTTAAAGCTTCGCTTCCGGTGTTAGGCTCACCTCATCTGTAAGGGGGATCATCAAGCACCAATGTTTAGTTTAGTTTGTACATGTTATACTACCCAAAATACCAAAAACATTGCTTTGGGCTTTTGTATGATTGTGTTTTGTAGGTACCAAGTCAAAGTACCCATCAAAAAGGGCATTTTTCAACATTTTCCCTATGCAAATCGATTTGCATAACTGTTTCTGCCCCAAATTTGCTTTTGCCATCAATGCAAATCGATTTACATAGCTGTTTTTGCACCAGATTTTGCCTTTTTCAGCAGTGCAAATCGATTTGCATAAGGTGTAAATCAATTGCACCAGTGCAAATTATGAAGAATGAAGGCAATTTTTAGCTTTTGAGGAGTGTGTCACCATTTTCATGTGTGGGGTAAATGTTCTAGATTGCACAATCAATTCCTTACCTCATTTTGATCAAGTCATATCATGTACCCTCACTTGATGACATGTGCACCATTGGATCATAATTTTGGCTCCAAATTCATTTACCAAACCTAATTTAATTTACCAAGCCTAATTCAAAACCTCCACTAATTCCAAGCCTAAATCCTATAAATAAAGGCCTCTACCTCTTCATTTAACAAGCTTGAAAAGCCAAAAGAACTCTTGCAATTTCTCTTCCCATCCTTACCAAATCACTCAAAGCTTTCTTCTTCCAAAAAAAAAGTTAGTGAGCTCTATCTTGAACCTCACTAACTTTGAGCTAAACCTTCATCCAAACATTCTTTCTTCATCAATTGTTGCTAGATCAAAGCATTTGGTGGTTGTTCTTGAAGAGATTTGATTCTAATTGGTAAATTCTTGATCCACTTCCATATTCCAAGATATGATCCATTGTTGTTTGTGTGTGATGCACCTTTGGTGCTACATTGATGCTATTTGATGGTGATTGGATGGTATTTTCGTGCATGATTGTATATAAGATCACAAGGTGTTTGGTTTTATGTTTAAACAAGTTTTACTCTCTTTATTTGCTATTTTTTTTAAAATTGTGCAGTGCAAATTGATTTGCATCTTTTGCAAATCGATTTACACAGTTGTTTTCTGCGCAGAATTTGAAAATATGAGTTATGCAAATTGATTTACACTCTGTGCAAATCGATTTGCAGTTGACAAAATGCTGTTTTTTTGCCTTTTTAAACTTGTTTTGGTTATACTCTTCTTCTACTCCATTTCTTTTGATATTTTCTTTGAATCACGAATTTAGAGGTCTAATTCCTCTTTAAATTCAATGGACTTAGGAAGTTGATGGGATGAAAATCCTAATCCGCAATATTAAGTGATTGAACTTAAAGATGGAAGGAACCTTTAATGTGGTTCCATCTTTCATTTCTTTTTATTTTGGTCGATGAAAATCTTCAACATCATTGGAGTTCTTTTGGATTCTAGATGAAGATGAGACCGCTACCTATTTTCTTTTTGTGCGGTATTGCTTTCGGAGAACGATCTATATATCGTTTCTCTCGCATACATTAGCACAAAAATTGTTGACCGGCCTCGTTATAGGGTGACTTCTACATAAGTCACTTGGCAATCTGCTTAACATAGCACAACATTGTCCCTAAATCAAAAAAGATCCAATATGGTAGAGATTGTACGCGGTTGGTTTAAGACTTATGGAAGTTTATCGTCTAGTCGCTATGATTTTATCAAGCTTCTGATGAACTTTCATTGAATTTAAACCCGAGATCATCATTCACTCACCATCGATCTTCATTACTAACATTTCGATGATATACTTGACAAGTTTCAAGATGCACATCTTGCAAACAATTAACAATTGACTTTAATTTATGCATTTTATTATATTGCTTTTTATATTTCTCGCTTTATGCTTTATTTTATCATTCATCATGTTTGTGTTTCCGCTATTTTCTCTTTGTCCATTTGGACGTATTGTTTATGTTTCCGCTATTTTCCCTTTGTCCATTTGGACGTATTGTTTATGTTTTCGCTATTTTCCTTTTGTCCATTTGGACCATACTCTATTTTTGCGCTAAAACACTAATAAACAACTTAAATCATAAAAAATACTTAAGGCTTTTCATGGACTATTGGTTACTATCCCGAGCATTTTGGAGACCCGGACCTTTTGGATTTAGCACCTCTGGACCTTGTTATTCTGTTGTTATTCTGTCTGGCATTGGGTTGTTATCTGTTTGTGTGTGCAGGTACTTCCTCGAAAGTCCTTGATGTTTAATTCCAAGACATTGTGATAAGGAATTTGTCTGTACACAACCATTACTCTACTCGATTATTGTCATAATTTTATGATGTGTTCCAAAGATTTGGTACTAGTTGTGCTAAGGATAATCAAGCTCATCTGGATCCCTAAGTGGTAATGCATTGGTGTAGTGTTGATAGTCCAAAGGATAGAAAATCTACCTTGACTCTCAATGTCAAGTGTTGGCTTCTTATTTTGGTTAGATCGTTCTCTTCTTAGCTTTTATTTTATGCTTTAGGATAGTCCCTTCATCTCCTCCCCTTCTTAGATTTTCAAAATCTTCTCCCTTTTTCCAAAAATTTCTTATGTTTGCAAACCCTTTTAAAAATATTTCTTTAAAAATATCTTTTGCCCTTGTTGGTATTTTTTTTAAAGTTTAGACACGATTAATTATTGTAGTGAGTTGTGATACCCTACGATTTTGATATTGATTGATATGATGGAATATTTTCCACTTAAGAGAGCTAGTGGCATACTTGTTGATTTTATCCAAGTTGGAGCCCTTCTTTCATTTGTGAAACTGCTCCTAGACCATTTTAGGCCCCTCTTCTGAGGTATAAGTCCTAAAGCCTTATCTTCTTTTATTTTCAACTATTTTCAAAAACTTTCAACTTCATTTTCAATTCAAACATTCAACTATTTTCAAATAAAGCATTCAAATTCTTTTCAATAAAACTTTTCATTTGAGGTTCTGTACATAATCTTTGAGCCTCCTCTTCACCCAGGTAAGTGTTTATAGCTTTCATTTACTGCTTTCATTTTCTGCTTTTAATATACATGTTCAATACAACCTGTAAAATATATACTGTTTAAAATTAACATAGGACAGGACTTTAGTCACCTTTACCCCCTGTGATAAGCCAAATCCTTAAAATTAACAATCACAATTATTCAAGTATTCAATCACAATCACTCAAGTGTTCACTCAATCTTTGTATTGAGATTCTCCCGGACAGAGTCATAGACATGGAAAGTCTTAACTCTCAAACATCTTCAATCATCCTTAGTTCAACCATAGGAATGAGAGACATTGACAGTCTCTATCACCCACCTCCTGCTTCCTCAAGCAAAATCCAAAGGATTTCAAACCTCTAAGTTCATCCATCCTGCTGTATGAATCTTTGGATTTCAAATCCTCAACTGTGGTAGCCACAACCTTGAGCTTTGTACAAGGCACCCAAAAAATAAAGTCATTCATCCAAACTCTATTTCCTTGACAGTTAGCCACAACCTTGGGCTTTGTACAAGGTAGAAAATAAAGTCTCCCTAGTGAGCAGTCAGCCAGAACCTTGGGTTTTGTATAGGGCAAATAAATATCCTTTCCTGAGTCAAAAGATTCCAAACCTTTGGATCTTTCCCCATCCAGAGGTAACCACAACCTTGGGCTTTGTACAAGGCAGAAAACCCCTTTCACACAACCAAAGGATTCAAACCCCTGAGGGTCATTCCTCAGCAGGAATCAAAGGATTCAAAACCCTTGGGTTTTTCCCCAGCAGGATTAGCCTTAATCTTGGGCTTCATACAAGATACCAAAATAACCTTCATACATAAACCCTTCAAAACTTCTCACATAACCTGCCTCAATCTTGGGCTTTGTACAAAACACAAAACCTCAAACAGCCTTTCATTTAATCTCGAACTGAGTCAACTTTATGTCTTAGGCTACACATCCCCTAAGCAAACCCATTTAGAAACATGAGTGAACTGGTCTCCTACAATCCCCAGAGAGTCAATCTAAAACCAAAAACATTTATGTTCCCCTCAGAGAGTCAAACTCAATCATACAAGACAAAAATAGACCCCTTTGAGCCCATATCCAGAGTAGATTTAGCCTCAATTATGGGCTTCGTACAAAACACCTACCAAAAACCTTTCCATCAATTAACCATGAATAGAGTAAAACCCTTGGAAAGGGTCAGCCTCCATCAATTTTTGATCCATAAGGGTAAAAATCCATGGAAAGGGTCAACCTCCATCATATCTTCATAAGAGTCAAATCCCGTAAAAAGGGTGAGCCTCCCTTAGTCTTTCAATAAGAGTAAAAATCCCCTGGAAAGGGTTAGAGTCTAAACATTCCTCCTCAGCAGAGTAGACTCCCCAGTAGGGTCAACTTCAATTTTGGGCTTTCATCTATCAATTCCTGCTCAATAAGAGCAAATTCCTCGGTAGGGCCAGCTTCCCACCAATCCCTACTCAATAAGAGCATCCTCAAAGAGTCAGCCTCAATTCAGGGCTTAGTACAGAACACATACTTCATTCATGTTAAAACCATCAATCCCACAGTGGAATTATCTCCAACAGATTCAGTCTCAAACTGTCAGTTTAAGCCTCCAGCTTGGGCCTTGTACAAGCCAGTCAAATTCAAATCTCTCATACAGTAGATAGACATGATTTATCTCTACAAAGAGACATTTCTACTATTTTTCCACATTCAAACATACTAACATTTTTCAATTCACTTTCAAAACATTTTCCCATTTAGATTGGCTAGATGCACTGCTCTGTCGACTTCACGTCCAGACTGTCATCTCTCTATAAACTAGTTGAGAATTGTTCTTTCATTCAAGAGACTATGACTGGCATACTTGCTTCATCCAAGTAAGGTCCATTCTCTTATGAAATGAACCCCCTTTTCTGTCACTTCAAATGTTTATGGTGGAATAGTAGAAATATCTCTCTATAAAGATGACTGTTTGTCTTTTTTCTATAAACAGAGGTGTCATACCCTAATTTTTGACCCCCCTGAGATGACATATCTTCAGGGTTTTCATCAGGTCAAAGCAAGTACCCAGAACAGTCACTTCTTCATCTGGCATTTAATCGAGGATGTTCAAAGACAAGAAAACTCAGGCAAAGGATCAATCAGTAGAAGGATTAGTCTCTAACATAATCATAGGACTCAAGAGCTTCATTTTCTCACCTATGATTGATTAGACACCCAGTCCTCTGAATACAGATTTACTCAGGTCACCAGGCTAGGGTTTTTTAAGCCTATCAAGGACTAAAATCAGGGATCACCTTTGGGAAACCCTAAAAATCCCCAGGGGATCATTCAAAGACATCAATCATCTTCAAATAGCTCATATAACAAGATCCACTGGAGATCACACCTCAATTAAAAGTCTACAGTCATTATTTTCATATGGTCGACAATTAGGGTTTTTGACCTAATTCCCCAGGATAGTTGACTTTTAATCAGGGCATGGATCCAAAACTCAAGACATGATTCAAGAACCTCTACTACCTCAATATAACCCATTTACATCACTCATTTGAGGAGAAGATCTTGATTCTACACAAAAGTCCAAATCTCACTTTATATGGAAAAAGTCAACTGTATGGGATCACCTTTGACTTTTAAGATTTTTGGTCAAAACATGACTTTCAAGGATAAATATCATAAATATATGGATAATAAAGTCATTTGACCAAAGAAATTCAAGAAGAATCTTCAAAGAGCAAAAAGTCTGGAATTAGGGTTTTTGAGGGCATTGTGGGAACTCAAAATTTCACCTACACAACTCAAAAAACTTCCAACATGAAAGTTGTAGATCTTGCAAAATAAAACAACATCTTACAATGGAAATTTTTTCAAAAGATCAATCATTTAAGAGTTTTGGAAATTTTGAAGTTTTAGGTCATAAACACTTAGAAAATTTTCTAAGTGTTTTAACCTAGTTTTCTTCCAACTTTGGCCTCATTTTTCACAAATTTGCCAAAGGATTCTGAAGAAACTCCAAACTAATGATTTGAAGTAGATGTTTAGGGATATCCAAGTTGTGTTCAACCTTCTCCAAATTCATTTTGAGCTAGGAGTTATGCTTGTTCAAAGTTGGCCTCATGAAGTGAAATTATAGGTCATGCATCATTTTTGAACTTTGCAATTTTGTGCACATGACCTCAATTATGGATGCTACACGATCCATAACACATCTGAAAACATGCCATGCATCCATTTTCACCATGCCATGATCATTGAGGAAGATTCCTAAAACAAGAACATGTGATTATGTAATGATTACATTTGAGAATTTATGGCAAATTGATGAATCACCCAAGGAATCTTCTCACCAACCAATTAGAGCTCACTTTGTATCTGAAATGTTCCCTAAGATCAGATAGAATCAAAGGATAGGGAGCTGGCTCGAAAATGCAATGATCACACTTGGATATTCTTTGAAATTTCTTCATGGCTAAGATACCAAATTCACTTCACTAAGCAAGCTCACTCTCTCAATCAGTACTGAATCATTTGCCTATAAATAGGAGAGCACACCTCAGTAGAAAAACACACCAAAGCAACCATATTCCTTGCTTTCTCTTTCTCTCCTCATGCTTATTGTTTTTCAAAGTTCTTTGGCAAGAAGAATCGTTTTCTTCAAACCAGAGCTTATCTTTGGAAAGTAAGCATTCTAACATCTCAAGGGGGATCATTTGAGGTGATCCAAGCACCTGGATCACTTCTGTAAGTGAGGGAACGCCATTGTTGCTCTCACTTTGGAGCTGTTGCAGTTGGAGGTCCACAGAGCAATTCAGAAGGCTCCAAGCAAGGTTAAGCATCCAGGCACGTTCCATAGGAGGTAGTGAAGCTATCCAGATGGTCGCAGCTCATCTGTAACTGCAGATTCATCATCCCCCATGTTCACTTGAAGCTCAAATCGAGGGAGGTCCATAGAGCAATTCAGGAGAATTGAAGTTACAATAGGCATTCAGTTAGCATCACTGAGTCCCAAGGAAGCTTTTGGGATCATTCATACAAGCCCAGGTGCTCTCTAACATCCTCACGACCTCCATTTTCAGAGGTAAGTTTCTGAACTCCACCTCTTTAATTTAAGCATTCTTTGTGATAAAGCTCGATTCTATCTTGTTCAGCATCATCAGAGGATTGAAAACCCTCTATCATCATTCATTTATCTTTAAGTATAGCCATTTAATTTGATTTTTAAATTTTAGGGTTCTTCACGTTTTCTGGTAAATTAGTTAGATATAGTTAATATAAATTTATGTTAGTTACATATCTAGAATCGTGAGTAAATTTAGAGCAAGTTTGGTCTTTATATCGTTGCAAATGGATGAGAATTGAGAGAGTTCAGAAATTCAAATTGTTGGAGCTTGAGGAAGAAGAAGACAATGGTGGTGGCGCGCAAAATTTCAAATCTGAGGGCCAAGTTTATTTTATTTTGAATGGTTTGTGTTTTACAAACGAATTCATCGTTTTCCCTAGTGGCCTCACATGCGCTCTTAGTCTCCTCATGCCCAAGGTCTGGGGTTCGAATCCCCCTCGCCCCAGAGTTTTTGTTTCTTTTATTTTTCCATGATTTACCACTTGTTTGAAAATATAATGAACTGGGTGTGTGTTATAATCACCATGCGCGCGTTGGCTCAGTGGTGTTGTTTTGGGACTGGTAACATAAAGGGCGTGGGTTCAAACCATGGTGAGACCAAAACATTATTTTTACCACTAATTTCCTTCATTTTTCTCACAACTTCACACAATTAATTCACCTATCAAATTAAATCATTTTCACCTCATTTTTCACACACTTGCTATTTAATATATCTATTTTGTGAATAATCAAAAAAATCATAAAAATATTATTTATTTCATATATTTTTATTAGGTTTAAAATAGTATGTTTTAAGTGTTTTCTTAAATACTTTAAAATATATATTTTCATTTTGTTTTAACCTAATTACTTTGTGAATAATTTTATGATAAAACCCTAATTATTTAGGTCTTAATTAGGTATAGATTTCATCTTTGCCTTAATTAAGTTGACTTTTGTCAATTTGCAAAACTGTTTTCAATCTCCGATCAAACAGATGATTAAGGTCTTCAAACAACAAAACCTTATATCATTACAAATCATTTTCAACTGTTTCTCATAAACAGTAAATCTTTTTTTAAGTGGGCCTCTAATAGAGTATAAGTCCCAACACCTTCTTCTCTTCTTAGCTTGTTTTCAAAACTGTATTTTCAAAATCTTCTTTCTGTTTTCAAAACATTCTTCTGGTGTTTGAAGGGCATTATTCCCGGTGAAACTCTTCAGATACCTATGTGACCTTTGTCCATCTTCACTTCTTCTGTTTTCAAAAAAAACCATTAACTGTTTATCATATATATATATATATATTCAACTGTTATCCACCAATTACTGTTGAGGCTCTGTACATACTTCTTCAAAGGCCTCCACTCCATCCAGGTTAGGCTTTACAAGCTTTCAATTTACAGTCTTTATTTAAATTACAGTCAAATATAAACTGTGCATATATTAGTTTAGAACTACGTTTGAGTGTAAACCTTAGGACAGTTAAACTATATATATATATTATAGGAATATGGCCTAGGATTGAGAATGTCTTCCCGGTGAAGGCTCTTTCCTAATTAGAGATCTGTAGTTCAAACCCCCAAGATGAATTATTCCCGGTGAAACATCTTGGCAAAAACCTTAGAATCCAAAAAATAGGACACATCCACCCAAAGAGGAATTATTCCCGGTGAAACCTCTTACCCATTTGCTTAGAGCCAAAATAAGTTCAAAACCACATAGCTTTCTCTTGTGCTATAACAAGGACCCTCGATTAGCCTCCTCTTGGGCTTTGTACAAGGACCCACAGGCTTCTTAAAAGCATTTCCAGCTTCCTCTTGAGCTTGTATACAAGGACCCATCAGGTTTCTTATAAACATAGGAACAGGTCTTTAGTCACCTTTTAACATAACCTGGTGAGTTTCTTCCAATTTAAACCAGACTTTAAACAAGCTAAGTTTGTCTCAATTTTACATTGAGTACACCTTTTGGAATGAGAGACATGGACAGTCTCTGTCACCCTTATCTTCATTAATCTTCCTTAGCAGAGTCTAGGATCCATGTTTTGTTTATCCTCAGTCAGTGTCAGCCTTCATCTTGGGCTTTAAACAAGAAGTCTCATTAGATAATCTTTCTGCCATTCATTCTATCATTTTAACAAAAACCCCTGGAAAGGGTTAGCCTCCAAAGTCAATTAATAAAAACCTGTTTAAAAGAGACAAAAACCCCTGGAAAGGGTTAGCCTCCAATTCATTCTTTCATTCTCAACAAAAACCCCTGGAAAGGGTTAGCCTCCAAAATCACTTCAAAAACCAAAGATTCATTTCTCTTAGGAGATAATTTCCCCAAAAGAGTCAAAATCCCAGGAAAGGGTTAGCTTCCAAAAAATCAGTCTTTTAACAGATAATGTCTCCAGCTGAGTCAAAATCCCTGGAAAGGGTTAGCTTCCAAAAATCAGTCTTTTAATAGATAAATTCTTCAATAGAGTCAAAATCCAACAAAAACAGTCAGCCTCAACCTTGGGCTTCATACAAGGCACCAAAACAATAAAACTCCCCTGTTAATAGTCAGCCTCAACCTTGGGCATTGTACAAGGCAGATAATAGAGTCTCCCCCAGTGAGTCCTTCATTTTTCAGTAGCCACAACCTTGGGCTTTGTACAAGGCAGATAAACCATATTTCATGTGTCAAAGATTCCTAACATCCAGGATCTTTTCCCATAGAGTCATCCATACTCAGTTTACTTAAGAGTCCGCCACAACCTTGGGCTTCATACAAGTCAGAAAATAATGTTTTCCCTAGTTAGAGTCAGCCTCAATTCTGGGCTTTGTACAGAACACCAAATAAAACCCATCAAAATAGTTTCTCCCCAAGTAGAGTCAGCCTCAATTCTGGGCTTTGTACAGAACACCAAAATTCCTTGTAATCAATCCCCAGTGGAGTTTTCTCCCAGAGTCATAATAATAATCAATCAATCAAAAAAAGCCTCAAGCTTGGGCCTCATACAAGCCAGTTAAAAATCAAATCTTTTATACAGTAGATAGACATAGCTTATCTCTATAGAGAGATCTTTCCTCTATCTCACCACATTCAAACAAACAAACATTACATCATTTCATTTTAATTATCAAGTCTCCCATTTAGGATTTTGAAAGGCATGAGCTGGCAGTAAAACCCAGACATGTGGTAACTTTCCCTAATTTGGATGAGCATCTTTCTTTCATTTAAAAGGCCTTTGACTGGTATACTTGCACATACACAAGTAAGGTCCTCCTCTTGAATGAAATGAATTCAGTTATTCTGTCACTCTTTTAATGTTTGTGGTGGAATAGTAGAAATACCTCTCTATAAAGATGACTTCATGTCTCTTTACCGTAAACAGAGATTTAATTCAAAGCTTCAACCTTGAGCTTCAAGCAAGGCACCCAAAAATAATTAATAATTAATTAGTTCCCCGAACTACATTAAGCTCTGACTTCCATTAGGGATATGTAGGCATGAGGTTCACAAGGAATCTCAGCGAACACAAAGGAGAAACTTTCCCAATCAATCATTAGCAAACACAAACACAAATGACACAGAGAAGGTTCCTGTAGAGTACTACAGATATGTAGGGTGTTTAAACACTTCCATATGTATAACCGACCTCCCGGACTCCAGAATCTCTAGTCTAGGTGAAATCCCCACACTTAGCAAACTCCTAGGGTTTAGTTGAGATCTTTTTTCCCCTTTCCTACTCGTACGACAAATAAGAAAGTTCGTGTGATATCGTAGGAAGAATTGAAATAAAATTCATCCCACCACGGGCGCATTCTCCTTCCAAATTTCGCGCGAAGGGTCTAGCATGCCGTCCTCCCAAGTGAAACGGGGAGGTAAAAAAAACGACACCACAGAAAAATGGCGACTCTGCTGGGGATATAAGTGTTAAAAACCTTGGTTTTTCATCCAAACCAATGGTTGACCTGTTGCTGGTCCAGCCCCAATGAGGAATTAGGGATGCCAAATTCCCCCTCAAACAAGAGAGGTCCTGCCTAACCTCTGTGTCATTTCATGTGTTTGCTGCATTTATATTTGTTTATTTTGTTTATTCTGTATCGGGAAAGGGCTTGATTCCCCCTTGTGGTGAGAAATCCTATACCCGGATTTGAGTGCAACATAAGATAGGATGGAGGATGTCTTCCCGGTGAAGACCCTCTAATCTTGGTTCACAATTCTACTCTTGGGATTTGCCTGGCTGGTTGTGATTAACTGCGCCAATGCATTCCGAGGCTGATTTGTACCAGGAGGACCTAGAAACACATTAACCCCACTTAAAGCCTCTTTTAGGACGTAGAGCGGTGATTATGGAAGTAATTGTCACGCAGATACTACACTCAGAGAAAACTCTCTTATAGATACCAATCAACGTATCTTTAAGGTTGAGCAAAAACTCTGAGACCCCAAGAATCCGTTCTACAGGTACAAAAATCCTTATCCTTAGTTTACCATTGGGGCGAGGTTTGCGTTTTGACTTCATGACCACTATACCCTTCTACGCCATGTTTGTTTAAAACTCTTGTGTGTGCATTCATGCATTCATGCATCATTCATTAATAACAACTAAAAACAAAAGGGTCTTTTTCGAGTCGTTTTTCAAGGAAACTAAATAACGAACGTTTTGAACTTCATAGAAAGAGAGAAACGGAGAAAGGACTTAAGGATCTATACCATGGATTATGGGAGAAAGAGAGCTAGGAAATACACCTTCAAGATTCCCCAGGTCGAGGAACTGGGAAAGCTCGGAAAACTGGTGGTCAACCCCCAGGCTTTCAAGGAGAAGTATGGAAAACTTCTGCCTTTGCTCAATACCAACATTGTGGATGGGATCCTTCCCACCTTGGTACAGTTTTACGATCCAACGTATCACTGCTTCACCTTTCCAGATTATCAGCTCATGCCTACGTTGGAGGAGTACGCTCGTCTAATTGGAATACCCGTGTACGCGCAAGATCCGTACTCCGGTTTGGAAAAGAATCCTGACGAAATTATCATCGCTGCAACTACTCCTTTGAACGTAGACGACATCAGAACTCATATGGTGAGTAGAGGAGGAGTTCAAGGATTGCCCTCCAAATTCCTGTTTGATCAAGCTCGGTACTTCGTCAGCATCCAAGATATGAGCGCTTTTGAGGAAATCTTGGTTTTGCTTATCTACGGATTGTTTTTGTTCCCTAACATTAACGATTTCGTCGACATCAACGCAATTAAGATCTTCTTAATTGGAAATCCAGTTCCAACCTTGCTTGCGGATGCTTATCACTCTGTGCATTCAAGGAACCTGCAGCAAGGAGGATTAATCACATGCTGCGTACCGTTGTTATACGAATGGTTCGTCTCGCACCTACCAAAGTCTAGCACTTTCTGGAACATGAGGGATGGCCTTTACTGGTCACAGAAAATCATGTCTCTCACCCATACGGACATTGATTGGTGTAGTCCTGACAACGACGAAACCAAGATCATCTTCAGTTGCGGAAGTTTTCCCAACATACCCCTTATTGGAACTAAGGGAGGAATCAGTTACAATCCAGCTTTAGCCCGTCGTCAATACGGCTATCCCATGAAAAACATTCCAAGTAACATCCAATTGGAGGGTCTGTTCTTCAAGAACGTCAACGATCATGGTAACATGCTGAAGAAGGAAATTGTCCAAGCCTGGCGTCTTGTTCACAGCAAAGGGAGAAGATTGTTAGGAAAACATCTTTGCATCTCCCTGGATCCTTACCTTCAATGGGTACGTGTCAGAGCATTCAAGCTTAGGATGCCATATCAGCATCAAGAACCCATTCCCCTAAGGGAACCAATATACCTTTTCTCCACCGATGTTGAAAAATTACAAGCGGCATTAAACAAGGTATGCCAAGAAAGGAATGCTTGGAGGAACAAGTATAGAATCGTCAACACGGAAAACGTTGAGATTCATAACATCCTAAGAAGGAAGGATGAGTTACTTGAAGTACTCGATCGACAAGTGACACAAACGTCACTTTCTCATCATATCCCTCCTGCTTCCTGGATCATCGATCAGCTCACGTCAGAGAACGCTCAGCTCAAGAAACAGAAGAAGATGTTAGAACGTGAAGTCGGCTCTTCGTCAAAGTTTTAGAGTCCTTTCTCTCAGTTTCTCTGTATTTCCCTTTTCAAAGTGTGTAAAAAACGGCGT
This sequence comes from Vicia villosa, assembly GCF_029867415.1. NCBI lineage: Eukaryota > Viridiplantae > Streptophyta > Magnoliopsida > Fabales > Fabaceae > Vicia > Vicia villosa. The sequence goes on from NC_081182.1 coordinate 144,154,008, forward strand.
TTTCGCTTAATTCATAAAAGTTTGATGTTTCATAACGTAATTATGGTGTTTCCTTGAAAAATATTAACTTAATTGCATATCATACATCGCTTTAGTCGTACGCACTGACACGAGAATTGTCGCGGATCTAATAGTCACTTTCCTTTCTCCAGAAAGAGAGGAGGAGAAGGAGGTGAACCAAGACTTTCAAGCTGTCTCATCCATACAACACTCGTTCAAGTCGCAAGAAAAGAATGGAAGACTTTGAGCAAGAGAATGGAGAACTCAGAGAAGAGGTTAATACTCTCAAAGATGCTATTGAAAGGCTCAATAACATGGTAGAAGCCCTGGTAGTTGCACAGAATCGACCAACGCCAGAAGAACCACAAAGGACTGTGGTTTCCGAGATTGTTTCTACTCCTATTCCTCAGTATGCCATGCCACCCAACCGACCTTGGGGCATGCCGTATAACTTTATTCCAGAAGGGTACATACCCACAATTTATGAAGTTCCAAGAGCTACAATGGAGATGCAACCGCCGGAGGGTTACAAACCTCTGGAAATTGAAGTTCCAAGAGCAACGGCAATGGGTTTCGCACAACAGAATGCTGAGATTCCAAGATCTGCTGTCATGGCTTCTCCACAGCCGATTATGCATACTTTTCCTCCACAGGGCGGACAAGTATATCATCACGCTCCTAGTGAGGACGCTGGCGTGTATGAAAAATTGGACGAGTTCCAGGAACAGTTTCTGCAAATGCAGAAGGAACTCAAGACTCTCCGAGGACAGGATCTATTTGGGAAGAATGCTGCAGACCTCTGTCTGGTTCCAAATGTTAAGATTCCTCACAAATTCAAAGTACCAGATTTCGCGAAGTACAAAGGGAATTCATGCCCACAAAGTCACCTCGTAATGTACGCTCGAAGAATGTCAACTCAGACTGATAATCAACAATTACTCATTCATTATTTTCAAGATAGCCTGACTGGTGCTGCACTCAAATGGTACATGAACTTGGACAGTTCAGAGATTCGTACTTTTCGAGACCTCGGAGAGGCCTTCGTCAAATAGTACAAGTACAATCTGGATATGGCTCCCGACAGAGATCAACTCCGGGCCATGACTCAAAAGGATAGAGAAAGCTTCAAGGAATACGCTCAGAGATGGCGTGAAGTTGCTGCTCAAATTTGTCCACCACTTGAAGAGAAAGAAATGACAAAAATCTATCTCAAAACTTTGAGTCCATTTTACTACGGACGAATGGTTGCAAGTGCACCAAGTGACTTTACCGAGATGGTAAACATGGGTGTACGTTTAGAAGAAGCAGTTCGGGAAGGACGCCTGAACAAAGAACCAGAATCTTCTATTGGTCCAAGGAAGTATGGAAGTTCTTTCCAGAAGAAAAAGGATCAAGATGTCAGCAATGTCTTGCACAAAATCAAGAAGAAATTTCAACCTCAAGTTGCAGCAATAACTCCGGTTGTTAACTCAGCGCCAGCTTATCAACCTCAGGTCTCGCAACAACAAATTCAACAAAGGTCACAGCAACCTCAGCAGCAGGTTCGACCTCCAAATTACAACAATCGGGCTCCAAGGTATCCTGCCTTTGACCCAGTACCAATGCCGTATGCGGAATTGTTTCCAACATTACTGGCAAAAGGACTCATTCAGACAAGGAGTCCTCCAAATCCTACAAACAGTTCCTCACCATGGTATAAGGCTGACCAATCCTGTCCCTATCATCAGGGGGCACCAGGTCACAATATTGAGAACTGTTTCCCTTTCAAGATTGACGTCCAACGATTAGTGAAGAGCGGAATGCTATCCTTCAAAGATACTAATCCAAACGTCCAAGCAAATCCTTTGCCGCAGCATAAAGAAGCTTTGGTAAATCTGATAGATCAACACCCTAACGTCATTCAAATCTACGACATTCGTCAGATAGGGGAAAATCTTGTCAAGATGCATGCTAAACAAGCTGGGTACGGCCATGTACCACCTCACAACTACTTCACATGCGATATTTGTCCAAAGAATAATCAAGGATGTGCCGTGGTTCAAGCTGCATTACAAGAACAAATGGACTTAGGATGGATTCAACATATCCGAGTCAGGACTGAACATGACATCAACATGGTTCAAAGATGTCCAGGAGAATACAAAATCTACAAAGTTGAAGATCTCGAAGGATCGGTAGTCAGGTTCCATAAAACTTTAAATGGACTTGCCTACTTTGGAACAGATTTCCACGCTTACAGTAGATGCAGAATTTGTCGAAGAAATTCACAAGGATGTTTACGTGTTCGCAACGACATTCAAAAGCTGATGGATGACAATACCATTACTGTTCTTGCCAACAGAGAAGATGACGAAGTCTTTACCATATCTCCTCAAATTAATCAAGTTGAACCAATGCAAGTTAAGTACGACAGCAGGAAGACAGCAATTGCTCCGTTAGTCATCTACTTACCAGGTCCTGTACCGTATGAGTCTAGCAAGGCTATACCATACAAGTATAATGCTACATTCATTGAAAATGGTAAGGAAATACCATTACCATCTGTTGTCAACATTGCTGATGTTAGTCGAGTCACCAGAAGTGGACGAGTCTTCAATAGAACAACAGAAAATGTGGAGAAGCCTTCGGAGGAAGTACCACATAGGCAAGACAATCATCCAACCAATGCTGTTCAAGCGAAAGAAAATGATGAGATCTTGAAGTTAATCCAGAGGAGTGAATACAACATTGTAGATCAATTACTACATACTCCGTCTAGGATTTCTGTTCTTTCCCTGCTATTGAGTTCTGAAGCTCATAGGGAAGCTCCACAGAAAGTTTTGGAACAAGCTTTTGTAGAACCTAGTGTTACTATAAGCCAATTCAACAACATCGTTGCCAACATCTCCGCCGGAACTAACCTTAGTTTATGTGACGAAGATCTTCCTGAAGAAGGAGTAGACCACAATCTTCCACTTCACATCTCAGTTGGCTGCATGGGTGATGTACTCACAGGAGTCCTAATAGACAATGGATCCTCTCTCAACGTCATGCCTAAATCAACATTGTCAAGATTACCCTTCGAAGATTACCCTCTAAGAAAAAGTCATGTCATCGTCAAAGCATTTGATGGATCAAGAAAGTCAGTTTTTGGAGAAGTGGATCTTCCCATAACTATTAGACCTCAAACGTTCAAAATCACTTTCCAGGTCATGGATATTCCAGCACAATACAGTTTAATTGCTAGGTCGCCCATGGATTCATGAGGCTGGGGCAATTACTTCAACACTTCATCAGAAACTGAAGTTCATAAGAAATGACAAATTGGTAACCGTATGTGGGGAACGAGCTCTGATCGTCAGCAACCTGTCATCATTCTCCGACATAGAACCAAAAGAAGTTGTTGGAACTATATTCCAAGCACTTTCCTTGGACAAAGGAAAGGAGAAAGCAGCGTCTATTTCTTCCTACAAAGATGCAATCCAAGTTGTAAAGGATGGCACTACCAGTGGTTGGGGGCACATTAATATTCCTACCAACAACAAGAACAAAACAGGAGTTGGATTCTTTCCAACATCATCAAAGACTATTCCAGGAATTGAGGTAGTTCTTCCAATTCAAGAAACTTTCCGCAGCGGAGGTTTTCTTCAACTTGTTCAACAAACAGTCAATACCATCGGTACGGAAAACACCGATGAAGAGGAATGGCTATCCTATCTTAACAAAGCAGGATACATAGCCCTATCAGAGTCTGAATCACCTTGCTGTTATCCGACTAAAGGATCTGAAAGTAAGACTCGACCAAGCAATGACGAAGTTACAAACAGCTTCACCACCAGAAGTCATGATTCATCAGAAGAAGTTCCTCCTATCCCCGAAGAAACTTGGGATACATTAGGAGAACCAAGCGGAAAATTCGACTACAGGGTGAAATACTCCGCTCCTGAAAGTTCAAGAATCTCTTTGGAAGATATTGTTCCAACTGGATGGAACAGTGATTTTGAGTACCTCTCTCAGCCAAAAGAGATGTATAACCCTTGCTATTCATCATCATCGACTGGTGAAATCATCATTGAGGATTATATCCCCAAGTCACCTTCCGAGGCTACGGATCTAGAGTTCACATATCTAGTCAATGCCATATTGGGAGAAGAGCAAGACCAAAATACAGAAGAGGATGATCTCGAAAGTGTCTCCGACAATGAGTCTCTCCATTCAGAAGATTGGAAGTTTCCTCAAAAGAAAGTTCGACATACTCCACTTGGAAATGGGTATGCTCACACCGCTCAGTCTGCTGAAGTAGAAGAAGATCGTCTGAGTGTTGCAAAGACAGTGGTTGATAAATCAAGACCTACCACAGGCCAGCTTAAGCCTAAGGTTCCAGATTACTTAGTGCACGATGGGGTTCGCCACTATTGGACAGCTGTTGAAGTTTCAACTGTTGTTCGCACTCCTAAGTAGGAACTTTCACCGTTATTTTATCCTCTCACCGTAGCCCAGGGTGAAGAGATGTTTCATAGGGCTTTGCATTTTACTATTTCTTAGGAAAATGTCCCTCTTTGCTTCGCCCAAAGCAATAGAGTTTTGTTTTATAGGGTCTTTGTTTCAAGAAATGACTGTCAATAAATAAAAATGTCATTCTGTTCCTTCGTTTAGTTTTTCCTTTTCTTTTTTCGGAAATTGGTAATCCTAAAAAACCCCTTAAAAAACATCAAAAAATTATTAACTGCATACACCGAGTCTTCCCTCGTTGTCTAAATAAAACTTATCACACATATGCAGATTAATCATAAAATACCCCGTTGAAACGTGCGATCGTATGACTTCTCCAAGCTTTGAGTTTCCTGTATTCGAGGCAGAGGAAGAAGAAGACGAAGAAATATCAAAGGAAATTTCACGGTTACTTCAACAAAAGGAAGAGGCCATTCAGCCATACAATGAGCCTCTAGAGATCATTAACTTTGGTTCCGATGGAAACAGAAAAGAGGTTAAGATTGGAGCTTCGCTCAGTTCGGAGATCAGAGAGAGTTTGATACAACTGCTCAGAGAAGTCTCAGATGTCTTCGCTTGGTCTTATCAAGATATGCCAGGGTTGGATACCAGTATAGTGGAGCATCACTTGCCATTAAAAGCAGAATGCCCTCCGGTCAAGCAAAAATTGAGAAGAACTCATCCGGAGATGGCCATGAAAATCAAAGAGGAAGTTCAAAAGCAGATCAACGCAGGTTTCCTCGTCACTTCAGAATACCCTCAGTGGTTAGCTAACATTGTTCCCGTTCCTAAGAAAGACGGAAAAGTCCGCATGTGCGTCGACTACAGAGATTTGAACAAAGCTAGCCCTAAGGATGATTTTCCTTTACCACATATTGATATGTTGGTGGACAGTACAGCAAAATCCAAAGTTTTCTCATTCATGGACGAATTTTCAGGATACGACCAAATCAAAATGGCACCTGAAGACATGGAGAAAACAGCTTTCATCACCCCCTGGGGCACGTTCTGCTATCGTGTTATGCCTTTTGGACTAAAGAACGCAGGGGCAACTTATCAAAGAGCCATGACTACGCTTTTCCACGACATGATGCATAAAGAAGTGGAAGTCTATGTGGACGACATGATTGCCAAATCAGAAAATGAAGAAGATCACATACAAAATCTGACAAAGTTATTTCAACGCTTACGGAAGTTTCAGCTTCGCCTGAACCCTAACAAGTGTACCTTTGGTGTCTACTCAGGAAAACTCCTTGGTTTCATTGTCAGCAAACGAGGAATTGAAGTAGATCCAGACAAAGTCAAGGCAATTCAAGAAATGCCTTCACCCAGAACCGAGAAACAAGTTAGAGGATTTCTTGGACGTCTGAATTACATCTCGAGATTCATATATCTCATGACTGCAACTTGTGCTCCTATTTTCAAACTTCTACGGAAAAATCAAAGTTGCGTCTGGACAGACGATTGTCAGAAAGCGTTCGACAGCATTAAGGAATATCTGCTCGAACCACCCATCTTGTCTCCTCCAGTGGAAGGAAGACCTTTGATAATGTACTTAACCGTCTTAGAAGACTCCATGGGTTGTGTCCTTGGACAGCAAGACGAGACGAGAAGAAAAGAGCATGCCATTTACTACCTAAGCAAGAAATTCACTGACTATGAATCCCGCTACTCCATGCTCGAGAAGACGTGTTGTGCTTTGGCCTGGGCTGCCAAGCGTCTCCGCCAGTACATGATTCGACATACTACTTGTTTGATCTCTCATATGGATCAAATCAAGTACATCTTTGAGAAGCCTGCCTTAACTGGGAGAATTGCCCGTTGGCAGATGTTGTTATCAGAATATGACATTGAGTATCACGCACAGAAAGCCGTGAAAGGAAGCATTCTAGCTGAGCACCTGGCTCAGCATCCACTCAATGGTCATGAGTCAACCAGTTTTGACTTTCCGGACGAGGACGTCATGTACCTCAAGATGAAAGATTACGACGAGCCACTACCAGACGAAGGACCTGAGATAGGATCCCAGTGGGGCTTAATCTTTGACGGAGCTGTCAATGCTTATGGACTAGGAATTGGGGCAATCATTGTTACACCTCAGGGTACCCATATTCCATTTACTGCCAGATTGACTTTCAAGTGCACAAACAATGAGGCCGAATATGAAGCTTGCATCATGGGTCTCGAAGAAGCCATGGATCTAAGAATCAAACACTTGGATGTATACGGAGATTCTGCTTTGGTCATCAATCAAATCAAGGGAGAATGGGAAACACGCCAACCAGGGCTAATTCCTTACAAAGACTACGCGAGAAGATTGTTACCATTCTTCGACAGGGTAGATTTTCATCACATTCCTCGCGAAGAAAATAACTTGGCTGATGCATTAGCCACACTCTCTTCCATGATTAGGATAAATCATTGGAATGACATTCCTCGGATCGATGTTATGCGCCTGGATAGGCCCGCTCATGTTTTCACAGTAGAAGCAATCATCGACGACAAACCGTGGTATCACGACATCAAGAACTTTCTTCAAAAGCAAGAGTACCCTCTTGGGGCGTCAAAGAAAGATAGAAAGATTTTGAGAAGGTTAGCTTGTAGATTCTTCCTGAATGAAGATGTTCTATACAAGAGAAACTTCGACATGGTTCTGCTCAGATGCGTTGATAGAAAAGAAGCGGAAGTACTCATGAGAGAAATACATGAAGGTTCCTTTGGTACTCACACCAATGGACATACCATGACAAGGAAAATACTGAGAGCAGGATATTATTGGTTGACGATGGAGTCAGATTGCTACCAGTACGCAAAGAGGTGTCACAAATGTCAGATCTACGCCGATAGAATTCATGTGCCACCATCTCTTCTCAACATACTCTCTTCCCCTTGGCCTTTCTCCATGTGGGGAATCGACATGATTGGAATGAACGAGCCAAAAGCGTCCAACGGACATCGCTTCATCTTGGTAGCTATAGACTATTTTACCAAATGGGTTAAAGCAACTTCATAAGCAAACGTTACAAGACAAGTTGTCGTCAGGTTTATCAAGAATCACATCATCTGTCGCTACGGCATTCCTAGCAAGATAATCACTGACAATGGGTCAAATTTGAATAACAAAATGATGAAGGAGCTTTGTGAAGAATTCAAGATTGAACATCACAACTCATCTCCTTACAGACCAAAGATGAATGGAGCTGTAGAAGCAGCTAACAAAAACATCAAGAAAATCATTCAGAAGATGGTCATCACTTACAAAGATTGGCATGAAATGCTCCCGTATGCTCTTCATGGTTACCGTACATCAGTACGTACTTCGACTGGAGCAACTCCTTTCTCCCTTGTATATGGCATGGAGGCAGTCCTACCTATAGAGGTTGAGATTCCATCAATGAGAGTCTTGATGGAAGCAAAATTAACAGAAGCCGAGTGGTGTCAAAGTAGATTCGATGAATTAAACTTAATCGAAGAAAAGCGCATGACAGCTTTATGCCACGGTCAGCTATATCAACAAAGAATGAAGAAAGCTTTCGACAAAAAGGTTCGACCTCGCACAATCAAAGAAGGCGACCTTGTACTAAAAAAGATTCAATCTTTTCTCACAGATTCAAGAGGGAAATGGACTCCCAATTATGACTGCCCCTACGTGGTCAAGAGAGCTTTCTCAGGAGGAGCCTTAATACTCACGACTATGGATGGAGAAGAATTCACCCGTCCTGTGAACGTCGACGCAGTCAAGAAATACTTCGCCTAAATAAACAAAAGAACAGCTCGCTAAGTTGAAAACTCGCAAAGAGCGGCTTAGGCAAAAAAGAGTGTCTCGGTGAATCGAAAACCCGAAAGGGCGATTCAGGCAAAAGTTAGAGACATAAAAAAAAATAATCAATCCCGGTAGACTTAAAACTCGAAAGGGGTAGTTTACGCAAAAGTTAGGGATATATGGCAAGTAACTGTGTTCAGGACAAACTTGATCATCCAAAAATCCATAGCGGAGTATTCATCAGCAGTAGGTCATCTTCTACGAAGCACGAATACAGCGCAACTCGGAGTGGAAGGGAAAGATAACGGTCGTCACGTTTCATCGTAGCCCTTTTCCCGAAAAATTACCAATTTCCAACTTTGTAAATACTCCATGGAATCAAGCATTTGGCTGATTACCATTCCATATATAATAATTTGAGCCTTGTGCCTTTCTTTGCAAATCGAGTCTTATTCAGTTTCTTGAAATGCATTTTAAGTTTAAACAGTCATTTTCTTGAAACAAATGTTTTCATAAAATAAAATGAATTTACTTGCAAAAAAATAAAGGTGAAATTTCTTTCTAAGGTTTACAAACAATAAGAAGAATGCAAACAGTTGCTCCGAGAACGGTTGAGACTCCGGGAACCAAGATTTCCCCATGAGGTCGCTTTGCGAACATCTCCCGATGACGGATCTTCACTTCAATCCATATTACTCACTTCGGACAGCGGACAACTGATAACCAGGTATTCCCGACAGAGTTCGAACTACAAGAAGAGGACATCTTCTGATCAACAAGATTCAAGTCGTATCATAGGATTTTACATCTGCGACAATTCTATTCACATTCACTTTGCATTTCATAAATCATCGTAGTATTCATGCATTTTATCTCACACCATATTTGCGTAATGAGCATAGTCTAGCCAGGTTTTGATCGTGTTAATACCCAAATTACTTGGACACATACTCGAGATTCCCCTGCAAAGTTGTGAAAGGGTTTTCTTCTTCATGAAGAAGGTTCATACACCCAAATTCCCCAAACAAGTCAACAGATGGTAGTCTCCCTCAAAGAGATAGTTTGTTCACTTTTGGAGTTCCCCAACTGAGAATCTCCTGCAGAGCGATGCTCGACAATCTTCTTCAAATAAGATAGTTTGTTTCGCATTTTGGAATTCCCCACAGGGTCGATGAGCGGTTCTCTTCTCCAAGAAGTGTGGATTCCCCGACATAATTAATAAGTGGTAGTGTTTCCTCCTGGAAAACAGTTTGGTATTTCCCCAGCAGGGTCAAGAGATGCCACTCTTCGTCAAAGGAAACAGTTTGGTATTTCCCCAGCAGGGTCAAGAGATGCCACTCTTCGTCAAAGAAAATAATTGGGAATCTCCCCAGCAGATCGACAAATGATCCCCAGCGAAGTCAGTGAATGGCTGTCTCCTTCGGCAAAAGACATTTCACTCACTTTTTCGGACAAAAATAACGAATAGCAGCCTTCTTCATGAAGACAGTTCGTTTCGCTTAAAGATTCCTCAACAAAGTCAGCAAATGGCAGTCTCTTTCAGCAGAAGACAGTTTGCTCACTTTCTTTCACGACAGGATCAACAAATGGCAGTCTCTCCCAGTAGAAGACAGTTTGTTCCCCTAGCAATTGGCAAATGGCAGTCTTTCCCCAAGGAAAGACAGTTTGTCTGTTAAACATTCAAGAGATCGACAAATAGCAGTTTCTTCAAACAGTTTGTCTGTTTCTGGGATGTTTCATCCCCTTCAGAGTTGACAAATGGCAGTTTTCCTCCTAGGAAAACAGTTTGTTAATTCCCCTCAGAGTCGACAAATGGCAGTTTTCCTCTTAAGAAAAACAGTTTGTTGATTCCCCGACATGAGTCGACAAATGGCAGTTTTTCCTCTTAGGAAAACAGTTTGTTGATTCCCTGGCATAAGTCGGTGAATGTTGGTTTTCACCCCGAAAACAGTTCGTCCGCTTTCAAGCAAAGTCATTAGCCCCTCAAAAGATCATGAGGCCATATGACATTCTTTCAAAGACGTCAAGTCAAAAGGGAAGATGGTGAAGTTTCTCTACTACCATCAAATGGCGTCTCATCTCCAAGTGCTGATGAGAAGTTTGGTGAGGAAACAAACCTTTGAAGTTTCTCTACTACCATCAAATGGCGTCTCATCTCCAAGTGCTGATGAGAAGTTTGGTGAGGAAACAAACCTTTGAAGTTTCTTTACTACCATCAAATGGCATCTCATCTCCAAGTGCTGATGAGAAGTTTGATGAGGAAACAAACCTTTGGAAATTTTCTCTTTATCTGAGATATTGTCCAAACACGGCTGAGACCAGTTTCGAGATATGGACATCCGAAACAAGGGGAAGGTTGTTTACCTTTTTCTAAGTGTCAACACTTAGTTAAAGAAGATGGATTGCGCATCCTACATTGCCATCCATTTCACCAGAATCCACATGACGTATTCCTACAGGAGTTTGTCTCCTCATCCCCCGCCAAGTGTGACAACGGGATCAAGTCATGCAAGGATCTTATCAATTACAACATCTCAGGAGCGCCCAAAATTCGGGCATTCTTTGATATTTAAGTCTCTTTCACGCAGGAGAGATCGAGATATCAATCTCTCTCCCTCCAGATAAAAGAAACTTAAATAGGGGCATCTGTCATACCCTAATTTTTGACCCCCTTGAGATGACATATCTTCAGGGTTTTCATCAGGTCAAAGCAAGTACCCAGAACAGTCACTTCTTCATCTGGCATTTAATCGAGGATGTTCAAAGACAAGAAAACTCAGGCAAAGGATCAATCAGTAGAAGGATTAGTCTCTAACATAATCATAGGACTCAAGAGCTTCATTTTCTCACCTATGATTGATTAGACACCCAGTCCTCTGAATACAGATTTACTCAGGTCACCAGGCTAGGGTTTTTTAAGCCTACCAAGGACTAAAATCAGGGATCACCTTTGGGAAACCCTAAAAAGCCCCAGGGGATCATTCAAAGACATCAATCATCTTCAAATAGCTCATATAACAAGATCCACTAGACATCACACCTCAATTCAAAGTCTACAGTCATTATTTTCATATGGTCGACAATTAGGGTTTTTGACCTAATTCCCCAGGATAGTTGACTTTTAATCAGGGCATGGATCCAAAACTCAAGACATGATTCAAGAACCTCTACTACCTCAATATAACCCATTTACATCACTCATTTGAGGAGAAGATCTTGATTCTACACAAAAGTCCAAATCTCACTTTATATGGAAAAAGTCAACTGTATGGGATCACCTTTGACTTTTAAGATTTTTGGTCAAAACATGACTTTCAAGGATAAATATCATCAATATATGGATAATAAAGTCATTTGACCAAAGAAATTCAAGAAGAATCTTCAAAGAGCAAAAAGTCGGGAATTAGGGTTTTTGAGGGCATTGTGGGAACTCAAAATTTCACCTACACAACTCAAAAAACTTCCAACATGAAAGTTGTAGATCTTGCAAAATAAAACAACATCTTACAATGGAACTTTTTTCAAAAGATCAATCATTTAAGAGTTTTGGAAATTTTGAAGTTTTTGGTCATAAACACTTAGAAAATTTTCTAAGTGTTTTAGCCTAGTTTTCTTCCAACTTTGGCCTCATTTTTCACAAATTTGCCAAAGGATTCTGAAGAAACTCCAAACTAATGATTTGAAGTAGATGTTTAGGGCTTTCCAAATTGTGTTCAACCTTCTCCAAATTCATTTTGAGCTAGGAGTTATGCTTGTTCAAAGTTGGCCTCATGAAGTGAAATTATAGGTCATGCATCATTTTTGAACTTTGCAATTTTGTGCACATGACCTCAATTATGGATGCTACACGATCCATAACACATCTGAAAACATGCCATGCATCCATTTTCACCATGCCATTTTCACATGACCTCAATTATGTTGAGTTTCTTGACCGAATGTTGTTTTTTTTTAATTTTTGTAGTCATTTCCTCTTTGGAAATTCTACTTTGTATTTGCTAGGAATGTTTCTCATCTTGTTAAACATAGGAACCTTTTGTAATATCTTTTGATTATCAATGAAAAGTTTCTTTGTGTTTTACATTCCAGTAAATGTTTTCTTTTGTCGTTTTATACATCTGAATCGTTTTAAATATTCTTTTTGATGTTATGACAAAAAGGGGGAGAAAGATAAATGATAAATGATTTGATTAATCTATCAGTTGCTGGGTAAAGGCTCCCACACATTCACTAACAAGAACTGCAAGTTCTATATGGTTTAAGTGTTTTGCAGGTACAGAGAAGTGGAGTGAATCTTCAAAAGCAAACACAAGAAGCAAAACCATGGAAACTGAAGCAAGCTGAGTGCTGTCAAGCTTCAGGGATCAGAAGCACTGATAATAGAATTTGAATATCATTGTCTATCTTGTTCTGACAAAATTCTATTTGCTCTGATACATATAATGTTATGGCTCTGATACATTATTTGCTCTGATTCATTATTTTAGCCTATATGGCTCTGATATATATAATGTGTTCAAACATACATTTTATGTTCTAACTCGTTCATGCTGACTTTTGTCGTTTAGTTTTTGTTCTGTAACATTTCAGGATGTAGAGATGCTCAGATGATGCTCTGGTACATTCAACAATGTTCTGATACAAATCTAGCATGAAGTGATGTTGGTAGACATTCAAAGTTCTGAAGCTATCCGAGGGAAGCAGAAATCAGAAGATGTGAATGCTCCAAAAGATCCAGAAATTCAAGTTCTGAAGCTGTCCTGAATGGAAGCAGAAGTCAGAAGCTGTGAATGTTCTGAAGATCAAAGAAATTCAAGTTCTGAAGCTGTCCACGATGGAAGCAGGAATCAGAAGCTGTGAGTGTTCTAAGGATCTAAAGAAATTCAAGTTCTGAAGCTGTCCAATGGAAGCAGAAGTCAGAAGCTATGAATTCTCTGAAGGCAGAAGCTTATATGATCGTCTCTACCGAAATAATCAGGGAAGTCTTTTATCAAAGTTCTTCGAGTATTTATTTCAGGGGGAGATTATTTATCTCAGGGGGAGATTGTTAATCTCAGGGGGAGACATATTCATATGCTTATGCTATAGCTGTGTAATTTGTCTTTTGCCGTCTACTCTTTCTGATCGCAAATTCATATCATTTATATATGTTTTTGTCATCATCAAAAAGGGGGAGATTGTTAGAACAAGATTTGTTCTTATCAATTATCTTAGTTTTGATGATAACAATAATATGAATTTTGCTTAAGATAATATGGTACTCTAATCCAATGCAATTTCCCTTTCAGGAAATATATAAAGAGTACGCATAATTCAGCGCTCAGAAGATGTGTCTCAAATGGTTCAGCATGCAACATCAGAACATGGTCTGGCAAGACATCAGAAGATGGTCGAAGCAGAATCAGAACATGGGTCTATGGAAGCATCAGAAGAACATGAGATCAGAAGCACTGAAGATCAGAAGATGGTATCACGCTCAGAAGCACTTCAAGGTCAGAAGATCAGAAGATGCTATGCACCAAGCTGTTTGACTCTGATGATATTCAAACGTCGTATTCACAAACATCAGATCAGAAGGAAGTACACGTGGCAGACTACGCTGACTGACAAAAGGAACGTTAAAAGCTACTAAAGGCTACGTCAGTAGACACAGCGTGAACAAGGCTCGAGGTAGTTGACAAAAGCGTATAACATTAAATGCGATGCTGTACGGAACACGCAAAGCATTAAATGCATTCAACGGTCATCTTCTCAACGCCTATAAATATGAAGTTCTGATGAGAAGCAAGGTTAACGATCCTGAACAAAGACAATTCAAATTAACTTGCTGAAACGCTGTTCAAATCAAAACTCAGAATCTTCATCTTCATCAAAGCTCACTACATTGCTGTTGTAATATTTTAGTGAGATTAAGCTTAAACGATTAAGAGAAATATCACAGTTGTGATTATCGCTTTTAAGAAGCATTTGTAAACTCTTAGAATTACATTAAGTTGTAAGGAACTAGAGTGATCGTGTGATCAGTATACTCTAGGAAGTCTTAGCAGTTGGCTGAGCAGTTTGTAACTAGAGTGATCAGGTTGATCAGAATACTCTAGAGGAAGTCTTAGGAGTGAACTAAGCCTAGAGTGATCGTGTTGATCAGTAGACTCTAGAAAAGTCTTAGGAGTGAACTAAGCAGTTGTTCCTGGAGTGATCAGTGTGTGATCAGAAGACTCTGGAAGACTTAGTTGCGGACTAAGTGGAAAACCATTGTAATCCGTGCGATTAGTGGATTAAATCCTCAGTTGAGGTAAATCATCTCTGCGGGGGTGGACTGGAGTAGCTTCGTTAACAGCGAACCAGGATAAAAATAATTGTGCAATTTATTTTTATCGTCCAAGATTTAAAGTCACACTTATTCAATCCCCCCCTTTCTAAGTGTTTTTCTATCCTTCAATTGGCATCAGAGCGCCGGTTCTAAGGTGCAAGCACTTAACCGTGTTTAGAAAAGATTCAGGAAGAGAAAAACGCTTCATTTAAAAGATGGTTGATGAAAGTGAAAAGTCTACACCTACACCTGCATCTACATCTGGCTCTGCTGAGCAATACAACGGTAACAATGGCTATACTAGACCGCCGGTATTTGATGGTGAAAACTTTGAATACTGGAAAGATAAACTGGAAAGTTACTTTCTGGGTCTAGATGGTGATCTATGGGATCTTCTAATGGATGGTTACAAACATCCAGTAAATGCCAGTGGCGTGAAGCTGTCAAGGCAAGAAATGAATGATGATCAAAAGAAGCTTTTCAGGAATCATCATAAATGTAGAACTGTTTTGCTGAATGCTATCTCTCATGCTGAGTATGAGAAGATATCTAACAGGGAAACGGCCTATGACATATATGAGTCCTTGAAAATGACTCATGAAGGAAATGCTCAAGTCAAGGAGACTAAAGCTCTAGCCTTAATCCAGAAGTATGAAGCCTTCAAGATGGAGGATGATGAAGACATTGAAAAGATGTTTTCGAGATTTCAAACTCTGACTGCTG
This sequence comes from Vicia villosa, assembly GCF_029867415.1. Lineage (NCBI taxonomy): Eukaryota > Viridiplantae > Streptophyta > Magnoliopsida > Fabales > Fabaceae > Vicia > Vicia villosa. The sequence continues at coordinate 144,169,274 of NC_081182.1, forward strand.
GATTGAGAGTTCTTGACAAAGGATACACCAAGGCTGATCATGTAAAGAAGATCATCAGAAGCTTACCCAGAAGATGGGGTCCTATGGTGACTGCATTCAAGATTGCAAAGAATCTGAATGAAGTTTCTCTGGAAGAGCTTATCAGCGCCTTGAGAAGTCATGAAATAGAGCTGGACGCAAATGAGCCTCAAAAGAAAGGTAAATCTATTGCATTAAAATCTAATATCAAGAAATGCACTAACGCTTTTCAGGCCAAAGAAGAAGATCCTGAAGAATCAGAATCTGAAGAAGAAGATGAACTGTCCCTGATCTCCAGAAGGCTAAATCAACTCTGGAAGACCAAGCAAAGGAAGTTCAAAGGCTTCAGAAGTTCAAGGAAATTTGAACGTGGAGAATCTTCTGATGAAAGAAGATTTGACAAGAAGAAGGTCATGTGCTATGAATGCAATGAGCCTGGACACTACAAGAATGAATGTCCAAATCTTCAGAAGGAAAGTCCCAAGAAGAAGTTTCATAAGAAGAAAGGTCTTATGGCAACCTGGGATGAGTCAGAAGATGATTCAGAAGATGAGCAGGCCAACTGTGCGCTGATGGCGACAGAAGATGACGGATCAGAATCTACATCAGAATCAGATTCTGAAGAGGTATTTTCTGAACTTACTAGAGATGAGTTAGTTTCCGGTCTAACTGAACTTCTGGAACTCAAGTCTCAAATTAGTCTCAAATACAAAAAGCTGAAAAAGCAATTTGAATTTGAAACAAAGAAGCTTGAGTTGGAAAATTCTGAATTAAGAGAAAAACTTTTAAAATTATCCAATAATGTTGGATCTCCTTCTGATTCAGAAAAATCCACTCCTAGTCTAAACCATATTCTGAAAGAATATGATTTAAGTTTCAGGAAGTTCTTATCTAGAAGTATTGGCAGAAGTCAGCTAGCTTCTATGATATATGCTGTGTCTGGAAACAAAAGAGTTGGCATTGGTTATGAGGGTGAAACCCCATACAAACTTGAACCTGTTGATGAGATGAAAATCACATACAAGCCATTGTATGATCAGTTCAAGTATGGCCACTCACATGATATTAGGCACACTTCACATGCACAAAGTTTTCACATAACACACACCAAGAAGCATGTGACACAACCTAGGAAATATCATGAAACTCACATTAAGAATTATCATGCTGTTCCTCCTATTACTTACAATGTTAAATCCAAGTTCAATCAGAACTTGAGAAAATCTAACAAGAAAGGACCCAAAAAGATGTGGGTACCTAAGGATAAGATTATTCCTATTGCAGATATCCTTGACTGCAAAAAGGACAAGGCACAACATGTCATGGTACCTGGACTCTGGATGCTCGCGACACATGACAGGAAGAAGGTCTATGTTCCAAGACCTGGTGCTTAAGTCTGGAGGAGAAGTCAAGTTTGGAGGAGATCAGAAGGGCAAGATAATTGGCTCTGGAACTATAAAGTCTGGTAACTCTCCTTCCATCTCTAATGTACTTCTTGTAGAAGGATTAACACATAACCTCTTATCTATCAGTCAATTAAGTGACAATGGTTATGATATAATCTTCAATCAAGAGTCTTGCAAGGCTGTAAATCAGAAGGATGGCTCAATCCTATTTACAGGCAAGAGGAAGAACAACATTTATAAGACAGATCTGCAAGATCTTATGAGTCAGAAGGTGACTTGTCTTATGTCTGTTTCTGAAGAGCAGTGGGTCTGGCACAGAAGATTAGGTCATGCTAGTTTGAGAAAGATTTCTCAGATTAACAAACTGAATCTGGTCAGAGGACTCCCTAATCTGAAATTCAAATCAGATGCTCTTTGTGAAGCATGTCAGAAGGGCAAGTTCTCCAAACCTGCATTCAAGTCTAAGAATGTTGTTTCTACCTCAAGGCCATTAGAACTCTTGCACATTGATCTGTTTGGACCAGTCAAAACAGCATCTGTCAGAGGAAAGAAATATGGATTAGTCATCGTAGATGATTATAGCCGCTGGACTTGGGTAAAATTCTTGAAACACAAGGATGAGACTCATTCAGTGTTCTTTGATTTCTGCATTCAGATTCAATCTGAAAAAGAGTGTAAAATCATAAAGGTCAGAAGTGATCATGGTGGTGAATTTGAGAACAGATCCTTTGAAGAAGTCTTCAAAGAAAATGGTATTGCCCATGATTTCTCTTGTCCTAGAACTCCACAACAAAATGGAGTTGTAGAGCGAAAGAATAGGACTCTTCAAGAAATGGCCAGAACCATGATCAATGAAACCAATATGGCTAAGCATTTCTGGGCAGAAGCAATAAACACTGCATGCTATATTCAGAATAGAATCTCTATCAGACCTATTCTAAATAAGACTCCCTATGAATTGTGGAAGAATAGAAAGCCCAACATTTCATATTTCCATCCTTTTGGATGTGTATGCTTTATTCTGAACACTAAAGATCATCTTGGTAAGTTTGATTCCAAAGCTCAAAAGTGTTTCCTTCTTGGATATTCTGAACGCTCAAAAGGCTACAGAGTATACAATACTGAAACATTGGTTGTAGAAGAATCAATCAATATCAGGTTTGATGATAAGCTTGGTTCTGAAAAACCAAAGCAGTTTGATAATTTTGCAGGTTATGATATTGACATATCAGAAGTTGTTGAGCCAAGAAGCAACGCATCAGAAGCAGAGCTTCTCAGAAGCAAAGAATCTGAAGATCAAGTATCAGCTTCTCTGGAGGATCTAAGTATTTCTGAAGAACCATCTGTCAGAAGATCATCCAGACTCATCTCTGGTCATTCAGAAGATGTCATTCTTGGAAAGAAGGATGATCCAATCAGAACAAGAGCATTCCTTAGGAACAATGCAGACTGTCAATTAGGTCTTGTATCTTTGATCGAGCCAACTTCTGTTGATCATGCTCTAGAAGATCCAGACTGGATAATTGCTATGCAAGAAGAACTAAATCAGTTCACAAGGAATGATGTTTGGGATCTTGTTCCTAGACCAGATGGATTCAATATAATTGGTACAAAATGGGTCTTCAGAAACAAGCTCAGTGAGAAAGGTGAAGTGGTAAGGAACAAAGCCAGACTGGTGGCTCAGGGTTATAGTCAGCAAGAAGGGATTGACTATACAGAAACCTTTGCACCAGTGGCCAGGTTAGAATCTATTCGTCTATTAATTTCTTTTGCCACTCAGCATAACATCACTCTCTATCAAATGGATGTTAAGAGTGCCTTCTTAAATGGTTATATAGATGAAGAAGTTTATGTCCATCAACCTCCTGGTTTTGAAGACTCTATGTCTCCTAATCATGTTTTTAAACTAAAGAAATCATTGTATGGATTGAAACAGGCTCCCAGAGCTTGGTATGAACGCTTAAGTTCTTTTCTTCTGGACAATGGTTTCACTAGAGGAAAAGTGGACACTACTCTCTTTTGTAAAACCTTTGAAAAGGATATTTTAATTTGTCAAATATATGTGGATGATATTATTTTTGGAACATCTAATGCTACACTTGGAAAGGAGTTTGCTAAGTCTATGCAGGCTGAGTTTGAAATGAGCATGATGGGAGAACTCAAGTATTTCCTTGGAATACAAATAAATCAAACATCAGAAGGAACGTACGTTCACCAAACCAAGTATGTGAAGGAACTTCTGAAGAAGTTTAATCTTCTGGACTGCAAAGAAGCCAAAACTCCTATGCAGCCAACATGCATCCTAGGTAAGGATGAGGTAAGTAAAAAGGTAGATCAGAAGTTATACAGAGGTATGATTGGATCTCTTCTATATCTGACTGCTTCTAGACCTGACATTCTGTTCAGTGTTTGTTTGTGTGCTAGATTCCAATCAGATCCTAGAGAATCTCATTTAACTGCTGTTAAGAGAATTCTAAGGTATCTGAAAGGTACTACTAATGTTGGCTTAGTTTACAGAAAATCTAAAGAATACAACTTAGTAGGATTCTGCGATGCTGATTATGCTGGAGACAGAATTGAAAGAAAAAGTACTTCAGGAAGTTGCCAATTTCTTGGAAGTCATTTGATCTCCTGGTACAGCAAGAAGCAAGCAACTATTGCTCTATCAACCACAGAAGCAGAATATGTCGCTGCTGCTGGTTGTAGTACACAGATGCTCTGGATGAAGAGTCAGCTAGAAGATTATCAGATATTTGAGAGTAACATTCCTATATTCTGTGATAATACTTCTGCTATATGTTTATCTAAGAATCCTATTCTTCATTCAAAAGCTAAACATATTGAGATAAAACATCATTTCATAAGGGACTATGTTCAGAAGGGTGTTATATCTTTAAACTTTGTTGATACAGACCATCAATGGGCTGATATCTTTACAAAACCCCTGGCTGAAGATAGGTTTAAGTTCATTCTGAAGAACATCAGTATGGATTTATGCCCAGAATGAGAAGATGAGAAGTTCTTATGTATGAGTAACTTCTGAAATGAAAATGGATTATTTTTTATATCAGAAGTTCTGATTGAATTCTTTTAGAAATTATGATTCGGTTATTACTAACGTTTCATTGTCTAAGTTGATTCAGAACCTCTGTTAAAGCAAAACAGCTGTTACGTTTTATCTCGGGATGGTAAACCTGTCGTTACTATTCATGGATAAGCGCGCGTGCAGTTGAAGGGACGCCGACCATAGGTAACTGTGCTAGTCACCTCATTTGTCTTTATTATCTCTCCTCACGTCACGTAACATCAAATGCTAGTCATCATTCGTTTCACTTTATTTTCTTTTAAATACTATTCAAAATGGTTTTTGGTTTCCTATCTCTTTGTTTTTCTCTTAAAAATTTTTTTTTCTCTCTCTCTCTCTCTCTCGTTTTTCATTTCTTCTCTCAAAACCCAGCGTTCACCCTAAGCCTGTTGAAGCTCCATGACTCAAAGGCGACAGATCTCTGTGCATCTCGGGATGGCTCTTCTAATACCTCTCAAGTCAGATCCTTCTTTGATGTTGTTATCAACTTTCATCCAAAGACAGAAGACTTTCTTGAGTTGTAGGAAGATATGCTCAACTTCTATGTTGAGTTTCTTGACCGAATGTTGTTTTTTTTTAATTTTTGTAGTCATTTCCTCTTTGGAAATTCTACTTTGTATTTGCTAGGAATGTTTCTCATCTTGTTAAACATAGGAACCTTTTGTAATATCTTTTGATTATCAATGAAAAGTTTCTTTGTGTTTTACATTCCAGTAAATGTTTTCTTTTGTCGTTTTATACATCTGAATCGTTTTAAATATTCTTTTTGATGTTATGACAAAAAGGGGGAGAAAGATAAATGATAAATGATTTGATTAATCTATCAGTTGCTGGGTAAAGGCTCCCACACATTCACTAACAAGAACTGCAAGTTCTATATGGTTTAAGTGTTTTGCAGGTACAGAGAAGTGGAGTGAATCTTCAAAAGCAAACACAAGAAGCAAAACCATGGAAACTGAAGCAAGCTGAGTGCTGTCAAGCTTCAGGGATCAGAAGCACTGATAATAGAATTTGAATATCATTGTCTATCTTGTTCTGACAAAATTCTATTTGCTCTGATACATATAATGTTATGGCTCTGATACATTATTTGCTCTGATTCATTATTTTAGCCTATATGGCTCTGATATATATAATGTGTTCAAACATACATTTTATGTTCTAACTCGTTCATGCTGACTTTTGTCGTTTAGTTTTTGTTCTGTAACATTTCAGGATGTAGAGATGCTCAGATGATGCTCTGGTACATTCAACAATGTTCTGATACAAATCTAGCATGAAGTGATGTTGGTAGACATTCAAAGTTCTGAAGCTATCCGAGGGAAGCAGAAATCAGAAGATGTGAATGCTCCAAAAGATCCAGAAATTCAAGTTCTGAAGCTGTCCTGAATGGAAGCAGAAGTCAGAAGCTGTGAATGTTCTGAAGATCAAAGAAATTCAAGTTCTGAAGCTGTCCACGATGGAAGCAGGAATCAGAAGCTGTGAGTGTTCTAAGGATCTAAAGAAATTCAAGTTCTGAAGCTGTCCAATGGAAGCAGAAGTCAGAAGCTATGAATTCTCTGAAGGCAGAAGCTTATATGATCGTCTCTACCGAAATAATCAGGGAAGTCTTTTATCAAAGTTCTTCGAGTATTTATTTCAGGGGGAGATTATTTATCTCAGGGGGAGATTGTTAATCTCAGGGGGAGACATATTCATATGCTTATGCTATAGCTGTGTAATTTGTCTTTTGCCGTCTACTCTTTCTGATCGCAAATTCATATCATTTATATATGTTTTTGTCATCATCAAAAAGGGGGAGATTGTTAGAACAAGATTTGTTCTTATCAATTATCTTAGTTTTGATGATAACAATAATATGAATTTTGCTTAAGATAATATGGTACTCTAATCCAATGCAATTTCCCTTTCAGGAAATATATAAAGAGTACGCATAATTCAGCGCTCAGAAGATGTGTCTCAAATGGTTCAGCATGCAACATCAGAACATGGTCTGGCAAGACATCAGAAGATGGTCGAAGCAGAATCAGAACATGGGTCTATGGAAGCATCAGAAGAACATGAGATCAGAAGCACTGAAGATCAGAAGATGGTATCACGCTCAGAAGCACTTCAAGGTCAGAAGATCAGAAGATGCTATGCACCAAGCTGTTTGACTCTGATGATATTCAAACGTCGTATTCACAAACATCAGATCAGAAGGAAGTACACGTGGCAGACTACGCTGACTGACAAAAGGAACGTTAAAAGCTACTAAAGGCTACGTCAGTAGACACAGCGTGAACAAGGCTCGAGGTAGTTGACAAAAGCGTATAACATTAAATGCGATGCTGTACGGAACACGCAAAGCATTAAATGCATTCAACGGTCATCTTCTCAACGCCTATAAATATGAAGTTCTGATGAGAAGCAAGGTTAACGATCCTGAACAAAGACAATTCAAATTAACTTGCTGAAACGCTGTTCAAATCAAAACTCAGAATCTTCATCTTCATCAAAGCTCACTACATTGCTGTTGTAATATTTTAGTGAGATTAAGCTTAAACGATTAAGAGAAATATCACAGTTGTGATTATCGCTTTTAAGAAGCATTTGTAAACTCTTAGAATTACATTAAGTTGTAAGGAACTAGAGTGATCGTGTGATCAGTATACTCTAGGAAGTCTTAGCAGTTGGCTGAGCAGTTTGTAACTAGAGTGATCAGGTTGATCAGAATACTCTAGAGGAAGTCTTAGGAGTGAACTAAGCCTAGAGTGATCGTGTTGATCAGTAGACTCTAGAAAAGTCTTAGGAGTGAACTAAGCAGTTGTTCCTGGAGTGATCAGTGTGTGATCAGAAGACTCTGGAAGACTTAGTTGCGGACTAAGTGGAAAACCATTGTAATCCGTGCGATTAGTGGATTAAATCCTCAGTTGAGGTAAATCATCTCTGCGGGGGTGGACTGGAGTAGCTTCGTTAACAGCGAACCAGGATAAAAATAATTGTGCAATTTATTTTTATCGTCCAAGATTTAAAGTCACACTTATTCAATCCCCCCCCTTTCTAAGTGTTTTTCTATCCTTCATGAGGAAGATTCCTAAAACAAGAACATGTGATTATGTAATGATTACATTTGAGAATTTATGGCAAATTGATGAATCACCCAAGGAATCTTCTCACCAACCAATTAGAGCTCACTTTGTATCTGAAATGTTCCCTAAGATCAGATAGAATCAAAGGATAGGGAGCTGGCTCGAAAATGCAATGATCACACTTGGATATTCTTTGAAATTTCTTCATGGCTAAGAAACCAAATTCACTTCACTAAGCAAGCTCACTCTCTCAATCAGTACTGAATCATTTGCCTATAAATAGGAGAGCACACCTCAGTAGAAAAACACACCAAAGCAACCATATTCCTTGCTTTCTCTTTCTCTCCTCATGCTTATTGTTTTTCAAAGTTCTTTGGCAAGAAGAATCGTTTTCTTCAAACCAGAGCTTATCTTTGGAAAGTAAGCATTCTAACATCTCAAGGGGGATCATTTGAGGTGATCCAAGCACCTGGATCACTTCTTTAAGTGAGGGAACGCCATTGTTGCTCTCACTTTGGAGCTGTTGCAGTTGGAGGTCCACAGAGCAATTCAGAAGGCTCCAAGCAAGGTTAAGCATCCAGGCACGTTCCATAGGAGGTAGTGAAGCTATCCAGATGGTCGCAGCTCATCTGTAACTGCAGATTCATCATCCCCCATGTTCACTTGAAGCTCAAATCGAGGGAGGTCCATAGAGCAATTCAGGAGAATTGAAGTTACAATAGGCATTCAGTTAGCATCACTGAGTCCCAAGGAAGCTTTTGGGATCATTCATACAAGCCTAGGTGCTCTCTAACATCCTCACGACCTCCATTTTCAGAGGTAAGTTTCTGAACTCCACCTCTTTAATTTAAGCATTCTTTGTGATAAAGCTCGATTCTATCTTGTTCAGCATCATCAGAGGATTGAAAACCCTCTATCATCATTCATTTATCTTTAAGTATAGCCATTTAATTTGATTTTTAAATTTTAGGGTTCTTCACGTTTTCTGGTAAATTAGTTAGATATAGTTAATATAAATTTATGTTAGTTACATATCTAGAATCGTGAGTAAATTTAGAGCAAGTTTGGTCTTTATATCTTTGCAAATGGATGAGAATTGAGAGAGTTCAGAAATTCAAATTGTTGGAGCTTGAGGAAGAAGAAGACAATGGTGGTGGCGCGCAAAATTTCAAATCTGAGGGCCAAGTTTATTTTATTTTGAATGGTTTGTGTTTTACAAACGAATTCATCGTTTTCCCTAGTGGCCTCACATGCGCTCTTAGTCTCCTCATGCCCAAGGTCTGGGGTTCGAATCCCCCTCGCCCCAGACTTTTTGTTTCTTTTATTTTTCCATGATTTACCACTTGTTTGAAAATATAATGAACTGGGTGTGTGTTATAATCACCAAGCGCGCGTTGGCTCAGTGGTGTTGTTTTGGGACTGGTAACATAAAGGGCGTGGGTTCAAACCATGGTGAGACCAAAACATTATTTTTACCACTAATTTCCTTCATTTTTCTCACAACTTCACACAATTAATTCACCTATCAAATTAAATCATTTTCACCTCATTTTTCACACACTTGCTATTTAATATATCTATTTTGTGAATAATCAAAAAAATCATAAAAATATTATTTATTTCATATATTTTTATTAGGTTTAAAATAGTATGTTTTAAGTGTTTTCTTAAATACTTTAAAATATATATTTTCATTTTGTTTTAACCTAATTACTTTGTGAATAATTTTATGATAAAACCCTAATTATTTAGGTCTTAATTAGGTATAGATTTCATCTTTGCCTTAATTAAGTTGACTTTTGTCAATTTGCAAAACTGTTTTCAATCTCCGATCAAACAGATGATTAAGGTCTTCAAACAACAAAACCTTATATCATTACAAATCATTTTCAACTGTTTCTCATAAACAGTAAATCTTTTTTTAAGTGGGCCACTAATAGAGTATAAGTCCCAACACCTTCTTCTCTTCTTAGCTTGTTTTCAAAACTGTATTTTCAAAATCTTCTTTCTGTTTTCAAAACATTCTTCTGGTGTTTGAAGGGCATTATTCCCGGTGAAACTCTTCAGATACCTATGTGACCTTTGTCCATCTTCGCTTCTTCTGTTTTCAAAAAAAACCATTAACTGTTTATCATATATATATATATATTCAACTGTTATCCACCAATTACTGTTGAGGCTCTGTACATACTTCTTCAAAGGCCTCCACTCCATCCAGGTTAGGCTTTACAAGCTTTCAATTTACAGTCTTTATTTAAATTACAGTCAAATATAAACTGTGCATATATTAGTTTAGAACTACGTTTGAGTGTAAACCTTAGGACAGTTAAACTATATATATATATATATATTATAGGAATATGGCCTAGGATTGAGAATGTCTTCCCGGTGAAGGCTCTTTCCTAATTAGAGATCTGTAGTTCAAACCCCCAAGATGAATTATTCCCGGTGAAACATCTTGGCAAAAACCTTAGAATCCAAAAAATAGGACACATCCACCCAAAGAGGAATTATTCCCGGTGAAACCTCTTACCCATTTGCTTAGAGCCAAAATAAGTTCAAAACCACATAGCTTTCTCTTGTGCTATAACAAGGACCCTCGATTAGCCTCCTCTTGGGCTTTGTACAAGGACCCACAGGCTTCTTAAAAGCATTTCCAGCTTCCTCTTGAGCTTGTATACAAGGACCCATCAGGTTTCTTATAAACATAGGAACAGGTCTTTAGTCACCTTTTAACATACCCTGGTGAGTTTCTTCCAATTTAAACAAGACTTTAAACAAGCTAAGTTTGTCTCAATTTTACATTGAGTACACCTTTTGGAATGAGAGACATGGACAGTCTCTGTCACCCTTATCTTCATTAATCTTCCTTAGCAGAGTCTAGGATCCATGTTTTGTTTATCCTCAGTCAGTGTCAGCCTTCATCTTGGGCTTTAAACAAGAAGTCTCATTAGATAATCTTTCTGCCATTCATTCTATCATTTTAACAAAAACCCCTGGAAAGGGTTAGCCTCCAAAGTCAATTAATAAAAAGCTGTTTAAAAGAGACAAAAACCCCTGGAAAGGGTTAGCCTCCAATTCATTCTTTCATTCTCAACAAAAACCCCTGGAAAGGGTTAGCCTCCAAAATCACTTCAAAAACCAAAGATTCATTTCTCTTAGGAGATAATTTCCCCAAAAGAGTCAAAATCCCTAGAAAGGGTTAGCTTCCAAAAAATCAGTCTTTTAACAGATAATGTCTCCAGCTAAGTCAAAATCCCTGGAAAGGGTTAGCTTCCAAAAATCAGTCTTTTAATAGATAAATTCTTCAATAGAGTCAAAATCCAACAAAAACAGTCAGCCTCAACCTTGGGCTTCATACAAGGCACCAAAACAATAAAACTCCCCTGTTAATAGTCAGCCTCAACCTTGGGCATTGTACAAGGCAGATAATAGAGTCTCCCCCAGTGAGTCCTTCATTTTTCAGTAGCCACAACCTTGGGCTTTGTACAAGGCAGATAAACCATATTTCATGTGTCAAAGATTCCTAACATCCAGGATCTTTTCCCATAGAGTCATCCATACTCAGTTTACTTAAGAGTCCGCCACAACCTTGGGCTTCATACAAGGCAGAAAATAATGTTTTCCCTAGTTAGAGTTAGCCTCAATTCTGGGCTTTGTACAGAACACCAAATAAAACCCATCAAAATAGTAGAAATACCTCTCTATAAAGATGACTTCATGTCTCTTTACCGTAAACAGAGATTTAATTCAAAGCTTCAACCTTGAGCTTCAAGCAAGGCACCCAAAAATAATTAATAATTAATTAGTTCCCCGAACTACATTAAGCTCTGACTTCCATTAGGGATATGTAGGCATGAGGTTCACAAGGAATCTCAGCGAGCTAATAAAATACCAAAAATAGTCAGTCTGTTTGTCTGTCTTTCTTTTATTCAATTCAATTCCTTCTCCTAACACAAAGGAGAAACTTTCCCAATCAATCATTAGCAAACACAAACACAAATGACACAGAGAAGGTTCCTGTAGAGTACTACAGATATGTAGGGTGTTTAAACACTTCCCTATGTATAACCGACCTACCGGACTCCAGAATCTCTAGTCTAGGTGAAATCCCCACACTTAGCAAACTCCTAGGGTTTAGTTGAGATCTTTTTTCCCCTTTCCTACTCGTAGGACAAATAAGAAAGTTCGTGTGATATCGTAGGAAGAACTGAAATAAAATTCATCCCACCACGGGCGCATTCTCCTTCCAAATTTCGCGTGAAGGGTCTAGCGTGCCGTCCTCCCAAGTGAAACGGGGAGGTAAAAAAAACGACACCACAAGAGGTTATTCAAAGCTTCAACCTTGAGCTTAAACAAGGCACCTTCAAAATTCAATCCATTTCCCTAATTAGTTCCCTGAACTACAAAAGCTCTTACTTCCATTAGGGATATGTAGGCATGAGATTCACAAGGAATCTTTGCGAGCAAACAAAACATTAAAAACATTCAGTTCACCTGTTATTCTTTAGTTCATTTCCTCTCCTTACACAAAGGATAAACCTTCCCAATAATCAAGAAACAAACAAACTTAAAATCAATGCATAGACAGTAGAAAGGCTCCTGTAGAGTACTACGGATACTTAGGGTGCTAATACCTTCCCTTAGTATAACAAGCCTCTCGGACCTCAGAAATCTCTATTAGGTGAAACCCCCACACCTAGACAATGTAGGGTAGATTGAGATCTTTTTCCCCTTCCAATTAGTTTAGGATAAATTAAAAGTTCGTGTGGCTAGGAAACACTCCCCCCCAAGGAAGGCTGCCTCTTCTTCCAAATTTCGTGTGAGGATTGTGCGTGCCGTTTTTGAAAGAAAAGAAAAAAGGAGGAATATGTTAATGTTTCAAAAGGCATTATTATCAGGACATCTCTCCCTCTCCTTTTCGACCGCTACAATTAGAAGATTGTAGGAGAAGTCATGGGTTTAGGCTTGTACAAATATTGAATTGTTGTGAAAATGATACCAAGAATAGAGTATAATAGGGAACACAATGGGAAGCAAGAAGAACAACAAGGATTGGCTATAAATGCTATTTTTTTCTTTCTCTTTCAATCAATATTACAAGTGTAACAAGAATAACAAATAACCCTCTCACCCTAAATTAGGAATTGCAGTATGCAATGATGAGAGACTAGTATGCTATTATTATAAACCTAACATACTAAGCTAATGGGCTTTTTCACAAATACCCATAACAATCCAACTTAGGATACAAGCTAACTTAAACAATTGGACATAACAAACAGGCCAAATTCGAAATACTAACAACCCTAGCATTTCGACACCCACATACTAGAACACACTTTGACGACAGTATGTAGGTCTTCGACACATTCTCTGTTGAAACAGGAAACTACTTTTTGACCTACTAGAGTTCAATCCAATTCTCACAAATCTTCACCTTGGAAGGAACTCTATAACATCAAAGAACAAACTAGCTTTCTTCATGCAACTTTATCAACTGCATACAGTGGAAAAACTTGCAACTCGATAATGCCTTGGTGATCATATCAGCAAGATTGTGATCTGTCGAAACCTTCAGCACTTTGACTTGTCCAGGGTCAATTACTCCTCTGACGAAATGCAACCTCACATCAATATGCCTGGTTCGCTCATGATATGATGAGTTCTTCGATAGGTGTATAACACATTGACTATCACATTTAAAAGTGATACCTCGAACTTGAAGTTTTATCTCCTTCGCAAAACCTTCAAGCCACAATGGTTCCTTCACAACTTCAGTTAGGGCAATATACTCCGCCTCAGTGGTTGATAAAGCAACAACCTTTTGAAGTGTTGCTTTCAAACTAAGTACTGTGCCAAACATAGTGAAAACATATCCAAAAATAGATTTTCTAGAATCCATACAACTTGCATATCAGAGTCGACATATCCTTCGATTACTGCTTTACTATCTTCACCCAAGGCTCCACCATAAATTAATACTCTATTCAGAGACCCATTTATGTACCTTATAATCCACTTCAATGCTTGCCAATGATTTCTAGGATTCACCATGTACCTGCTTACAAGACTTACTGCATATGCTATACCAAGTCTTGTATAGACCAAAGCATACATCAAAGAACCTACTATATTAGCATATGAAATGCTATTCATATAAGCTATTTCGACATTAGTACTGTGACACTAATCAATCCTCAGCTTGAATTAAGGGTTTGTCGGAGTCAAAGCTGGCTTTGAATTTGACATACCAAACTTGTCGAGAATCTTCCGTAGATATGCCTCTTGAGATAAGCATAACTTCGACTGTTTACTATCTCTTCGAATGTCAAACCCAAGGATCCTGGATGCATATCCCAGATCCTTAATATCGAATTCCTTATTGAGTTCAACCTTCACCCTTATCACATCTTCGACATTGTTGCTTGCTGTCATACCCCAAAATTTGCCCGATCAAATCTACGTCTGTTAATCCATCAAGGTTCAAAATTAAGAGCCATGGGGTTTGACATTTCTATTGTCAAACCCGCTCTCTTATAAATCAGGTTGAGTTAATACAAGGCCGTAATTAAACAGACATTTAGGACCCGAACGTTGGGCCTGGCTGCTACAAGGGTTTTATCGTTGTTTGGGGGTATTATGGGCTTATTAACATTTGTTTCGATTATTTTTTAGCATTTGTAAATTTTATTATTGATATTAATATTATTAGAATTATTATTAGGTAGTATTAGGATTAATTTTAGGTTTTAATTAATTGGATTCACTATTTTTAATTAGTATTAGTTATCATTAGGACTGTTATTAGTAAATATTATTATTTCTATTATTATTAATTATCAGTAGAATTGGTAGTAATTTTAATGTCATTAGATTGTTAGTAGTAATTTCATTTATTATTATTATATTAGTATTAATTATTATTACTTTATTTATTATTATTGCTGTTAAAAGAAAAGAAAAAAAAAAGAAGAGAATTAGACCAAATGAGTTGAGGAATTCATACGCTTTTAGAAGATTTCCAAAAATAATCTGCACCAAATCAAATCTTGGTCTTCTAATTATAGAGGATTTTTGATTTAATGTTGACCTAATTGAATGATATATAACAGACCAACAATTGCAGACAAAGGCAGGAGACAAGGATTGGCTGCAAGAAAACCCAATACAAACTGAGAAAAATCGTGAATACAAAGGGAGGGAGAAGATCAACTTTGAGTTCGACTAAGACTAATTCAAAGACCCAATCGAATCCTTGGTGCTTCCTGAAGATAAACCAACTCTCATCATCCTTGTATCACGTTTGAATATACTCTCATGTGCAGGTTCTATTGTGAATATTTTTTTGATTCGAATTCTTATATTTTCGCATCATAAATCATATCTAAGGGCATAATCGTATTCATATCATTGTTTGCAAGCTGTTGGAACGATTTAATTTAAGTTTTGAAGCAGGTTTGATATGATGCCATAGTTAGGGTTTTAAAACTCTAATTTGGGGATATCAGGTTACACGAAAATTGGACAGAATCAGTGGTCCTATTGATTTCGTAAGGTGGTTTATGTTTGATCTGTGTAATTTTTTGGCATTATTGGTTGATAATTCGCAGGTTGAAAGGTGAAAGACCTACGGCCACGAAGTAAAACCGTGGCCTAAAGGTTAGCTCTATTTCACAAAAACGCAAGGTTGAAGAAAGGTTCCCCTGGGCGCGTTTTGGTTCATTTAAATTCCTGAGTAAAGAGTTTTTATATAATAGTAGTTGGTTACTTTACAAACAGTGAACATGCGTTGGCCCAGTGGAAGCGTGTGTGTTTGATTTGTGATCCCACTATGGAACCAGTTCGATCCCTGGCTAGGGATCTCTTATATTTTTATTTCTTGTGGTTTCAATTTCCATAAGTTCCAGTGTGCATGCCCAGGTTTGGCTCACGATACATCCTCGTCATCATGGCCATTGGATCGTACCCATATCAGATCAAACGCACCAGAATGCGCATGCTCATCACGGAGCCTCAAAGACTAGCAACACGGGATCGCAGCCAGGTTCTTTTGTACATTGTTTTTATTATTTATTTAATTATTTGGATTACTAGTTAATTAATTATGATTAGGTTTAATTTATTTATTCAATTAAAAATTAGAATAGTATAAGTTAGAATTAGGACTATAATTATTTAAGGTTTCCCGATTATTTTCCCAATTTGTTCGATTCAATTAATTTTAGTCAACTATTAATAGAAATCACAAAAAAACCCTATAAAGGTTTATAATATTAGGGTTCGCCCAATCCCATTGGCCACCTGGCCGAAGTCTTTGGATTTAATTTGTCACTCGTTCCGACTAAACTTATTGGTCGCAATGATTAACAATCGATTAATTTAATTAATCAAATCCAATAATAAAAACATCAATTCTAACTTCCCCTTTAACGGATAAATGACGGATGAATATCTATTTCATCCCGTCTTCGAATTAGTCGACTCTCTATGTCGTACTGATCAAATATCTGAATAAGACAATAAAAACACCCATCCTTAATTAATTCTCTCCTCGACCCGACTAAAGCTATTAGTCGCATTAGACGAGAGATAAAAAAATATATAAAATTCAAAACACATTTAATTTGCTGCCCGCGACGATCAATCTATCGATCTGAGTAACCAGCAATGCCCCTTAATCCGTTAGCTATACTGACCAAATCTATTGGTCACCGCATCTAACGGTGACATATCAAACCAGGGTTGTACGCCCAAAACCTTCAAAAAACACTAAACCACGAAACTACGGATTTTTATCCTAGGCAACTCAAAATGCCTTTCAGATCAAATTCAAACTACGATAGGCCATTCAAAAAGCCTCAAAACAACTTCAAACCATTCAAATCAAATTCTAAGGCGTACAATCCTGTCCCCGAACTACGTTGACTCTGATTCTCCATAAGGAGATACGTAGGCACTTGGCAACAAGGCGAGTCCCCCTCCCTAAAATCTCAATTTTCCCCTTCCTCCATATTCTAATCATGTTCAATTATTTGCCTTAACCCTATTAACTGTCTGTCATCTTTCTTTATAAACCCTGATCTTTGCTATGTTAGCCTTTAGGAAAGGGTTGAGGGTGCCTAACACCTTCCCTCAGCCTGAATATAGTAACTTACCCTGAATCTCACATCTGCGTAGGGTTTCCTATTCGCCCTTCAGAATAGGTGGCGACTCTAAAGTTAAAATTTTTAGGCAGGTTGCTACACTTGCTATGAGAATATAATCCATATAAAGCAACAAACTAACAAATGAATTACCAGGTCAAAATCTGAAGTAAACGCAATGGTCGAACTAGCTTCTAACTAAACTTATGCGTGCCATGAACTTGTGGAATCTCCTATTCCACGGTCGAGGAGATTATTTAAGTCTATATAAAGATCTATTTATCTTGTACACATAATCTTCCTTCCCTTTTTCAACATACCCTTCAAGATACCTCATCGGGATCGTTTCATCTAGATCACCATACAAGAATGCAGTCTTCACATCTGTCTATTCCAGTTCAAGATTGAATTGTGCCACCATGGCAAGAAACATTCAAATGGACCTATGCTTCACAACAGTAGAAAAACAACATTGAAGACGATACCTTCTTTCTGAGTGAAACCCCTTGAGACCAACCTTGCCTTGTATCTTTTCGACGCCACTCCTTAGATTATTTCCTTAAATTTGAAAATCCATTTATAGTTGACTAACCTTGCTCCAGAAGGTTTCTTGATCATTTCCCAAGTGTGATTATCATGAAGAGATTTCATCTCATCATTCATGGCCTTCAGTTATTAAGCCTTATTTCGACTCCTCATAACTTCCTTATAGTCTCTAGGTTCTTTGTCTAGAACCTCAATTGCAGAGATTAGGCATAAGCTATAAGATCTACATACCCAAGTCTCTGAGGTGGTTTGAAGACTCTTCTCGACCTATCTCTCGCCAACAGATAGTCATCCACAGTTTCCTTAACTTCCTCAACATTTTCCACTTCTTCTTCGACTTCATCTGGGATATGCATTTCAACATCAACATGCTTCACCTCAACAGGAATCTCTACTTGTTCATGCTCTTTGTTAGATATTTCTGCACTTCCACCAACATCATCAGTTTTCTTAAAAGCCATTTCAGCTTCATTAAAAACTACATCTTGAGTGGTGATACTCTTCTTGTGACTTGGCTCTAGGAACCATAACCTATAAGCTTTGACTCCTTAAGGGTATACCATGAACATGGATTTCAGAGCTCTAGGTTCGACCTTGTCTTTCCTAATGTGAGCATAGGCTATGCATCCAAATACTCTCAGTTTGTCGAGATCTGATGGATGTCTCGACCAAACTTCTTCAGCTGTCTTCATATCTAACGCAATTGAAGGACATCTGTTTATCATATATGTTGCTGTCGAAACAGCCTCAGCCCAAAACACCTTCTTTAACCCAACACTAGTCAACACGCATCTGAATCTCTCCAAAATAGTTTGATTAAACATTTCAACCAAACCATTTTGTTATTGAGTAGTTGCAGTAATTCTGTGTCGTGCAATACTAGAGGCAACACAAAAACTCTCAAACACCTCATTGAAAAATTCAAGGCCATCATCGGTTCTCAACCTCTTGACCTTTTTGCCAGTTTAATTTTCGACCAGAGTCTTCTAACTTTTGAAATTCTCCAAAGTTTCATCCTTAGTCTTCGGGATGAATATCCATAATTTTCTGGAATAATCATCTACTATTGATAGAAAATACCTCGCTCTTGAATGTGATGGAAACTTTGCAGGCCCCCAAAGATCAACATGGATGTAATCAAGGGATCCATGTGTTCTTTGTTTGCCTTTGTTGAACGTCACTCTGCAAGATTTTCCTAGTACACAGGGTTCACAAAACTTTAGCTTTTCGACTTTATCTCTGCCAAGCAGATTTTGTTTTCTCGATTCGACGAGACCCCTTTCACTGACATGGCCCAATCTCATGTGCCAAATTTTTGTCTTCGACAAAGGTTTCGTGGATGCAACATTTGCTGAACCACTTACAACTTTAGCCTCTAGGGTATATAAGCCTTGTTTCTTCACGCCTCTCAAGACTTCCTTCAACCCCTTCATGAATCTTAGGATAGTTTTGTATCCTTGGAAAACATATCCTTTCTTGTCGAATTCACCAAGAGAAATCAAATTTCTCTTCAAATCAGGAACATACCTGACTTCAGTCAACAACCTTATAGACTCATCATGGAGCTTGAATCTCAAATATCCAACACCTGTAATCTTGCAAGCTTTATTGTTTCCTAGCAATACAGATCCACCATCATGATCACATAATTTCTCGAACAAGTCTTTGTTTGGAGTCATGTGTCAAGTGCAACCTGAATCCATAATCGACTCCTTACTCGAGTCACTACTTGAAATCACAAGAACATCAGATGATTCAAAATTATCTTGAACAATAGCTGCGTTAGCAATATCCTTACCTCCATGATCTTTCAGGCGTTCAGGAAACACCTTTCTTTTAATACCCTCATTCTTACAATGATAGCATCAAATACCAGATGTTTCGCCATTGTAAGACTTCTGCTAACTTTTACCTTTCTTTTTGTCGAACTTACCATCCTTTTGCAAGAATTTTTCCTTAACGGCCAAACCTTCACCAAACGTCGAAGGTTTATCCTCCTTTCGTTTGTTCAAGTCCTTAGAATACAAGGTTGATTAAACTTCTTTGAACATCATGGACTCCCTTCCATACAAGAGAGTTTCTTTAAAGTGAGCATGTGTTTAAGGCAAAGCGCACAACCGTAACAACGC
Organism: Vicia villosa; assembly: GCF_029867415.1. Lineage (NCBI taxonomy): Eukaryota > Viridiplantae > Streptophyta > Magnoliopsida > Fabales > Fabaceae > Vicia > Vicia villosa. The sequence continues at coordinate 144,188,675 of NC_081182.1, forward strand.
TTGATCTTCATCATCAATCTTCACATCAATATTTTCAAGATAAAGAATCAGCTTGTTGAACATATCCAACTGCTTAGCCAACACTTTATCTTCAATCATCTTGAATGGATACAGAGCTTACTTCAGGTAGAGTCAATTCACCAGCGATTTTGTCATGTACAAACTTTCAAGTTTTCCCATAACCCTTATGTCGTCGTATCCTTTGATATCTGACGAAGAACCTTATCACCAAGGCTCAACAAAAGAGCATTGTGGGCTTTCTCTATAATGGTTGTCTTTTCTTTTTCTGTTAACGCAACATCCATAATCGCTGCTCCCTTCAACGCTTCCAAACAACCCTGCTGAACCAGTATGAGTTTCATCTTCAAGCTCCACAGACCAAAAACGTTCACTCCGGTGAACTTTTCAAAATCATACTTTGTTGAAAACGTCTTCTCCACGCTCACCGCACCAATTTGTTGTGAAAATGATGCCAAGAAAAGAGTATAATAGGGAACACAATGAGAAGCAAGAAGAACAAGAAGGATTGGTTATAACTGCTATTCTTTTCTTTCAATCCAGATTACAAGTATTACAAGAATAACAAATAACCCTCTCACCCTAAATTAGGACTTGAAGTATGCAATGTTGAGAGACTAGTATGCTATTTATAATAAACCTAACATACTAAACTAATGGGATTTTTCACAAATACCCATTACAAGAAAACTTAGGGTACAAACTAACTAAAATAATTAGACATAACAAACAAGCCCAATTCGAAATACTATCAACCCTAGCATTTCGTCACCCACATACTAGAACACACTTCGACTACAGTATATAGGTCTTCGACACATTCTTTGTCGAAACAGGAAGAAACTCTTCGATCTTCGAGAGTTCGATCCAATTCTCATACTAACAATAGTGAAATCTCTTTCGTGTTGAAAGGGGACTGGTGTAATTTTGGATTGTTAGGGGAACCGTGATACATCCTTGTGTTTTTTACTTTTCCGTATTTATCGCTTTCACAAATCATAACCAGAAAAGAAAGTAACACATTTCAAAACTCTTGCACCAATCTAGAAAAATTAGAACAAGTATTCTAAAATTTTCAAAGTCCTAATTCACCCCCTCTCAGGCGCACTTAATAACTTACATTTCAAAGAATTAATTATGTACCTGTCATACCCTAATTTTTGACCCCCCTGAGATGACATATCTTCAGGATTTTTCATCAGGTCAAGACAAGTACCCAGAGCAGTCATTTCTCCATCTGGTACCTAATCGAGGATGCTCAAAGACAAGAAAGCTCAGGCAAAGGATCAATCAATACAAAGACTAGTCTTTAATACAATCATGAGGCTCAAAAACTTCATTTTTCTCATCTATGATTGATTAGACATCCAGTCATATGAGTACAGGTTTACTCAGGTCACCAGACTAGGGTTTTGAGCCTATCAAGGACTAAAATCAGGGATCACTTTTGGGAAACCCTAAAAAGCCCCAGGGAACCATTCAAAAACATCAATCATCTTCAAATAACTCATATGACAAGATCTACTGGACATCACACTTCAATTCAAAGTCTACAGTCATTATTTTCACATGGTCGACAAATTAGGGTTTTGACCTAATTCACCAAGATAGTTGACTTCTGATCAGGGCATGAATCCAAAACTCAAGACATGATTCAAGAGTCTCTACTACCTCAATATAATCCATTTATATCATCCATTTGGGGAGAAGATCTTATTTCTACACAAAAGCCCAAAAATTCACTTTGTCAGGAAAAAGTCAACTGTGAAGGATCATCATTGACTTTTAAGGTTTTTGGTCAAAAAATGACTTTCAAAGATCAATATCATCAATATATGGATGTCAAAGTCATTTGGCCAAAGAAATTCAAAGAAATTCATCAAAGAGCGAAAAGTCGGGAATTAGGGTTTTTGAAGGCATGGTGAGAACTCAAAATTTCACCTACACAACTCAAAAAACTTCCAACATGAAAGTTGTAGATCTTGCAAAATAAAACAACATCTTACAAGGGAACTTTTTTCAAAAGATCAACCATTTATGAAGTTTTGGAAATTTTGAAGTTTAGGTCATAAACACTTAGAAATTTTTCTAAGTGTTTTAACCTAGTTTTCATCCAACTTTGGGCTCATTTTTCACAAATTTCCCAAATGATTCTGAAGAAGACATAAACTAATGATTTGAAGTAGATGTTTAGGGCTTTCCAAATTGTGTTCAACCTTCTCCAAATTCAATTTGAGCTAGGAGTTATGCTTGTTCAAAGTTGGCCTCATGAAGTGAAATTATAGGTCATGTACAATTTGAAACTTTGCAATTTTGTGCATTTTGCTTCACTAAATGATGCTACACGACCTCTAATACATCTGAAGACATGCCATACATTCAAATTCATCATTGCATAAGGATTAGAGAAGATTCCCAAAAACAAAGGCATGTGATTATGTAATGATTGCATTTTTGAATTTATGACAAATTGGTGATTCATCAAAGGAATCTTCTCCCAACCAATTGGAGCTCATTTCTGCAGCAATCTGGTCCCCTAAGATCAAGCAAAACCGATGGCTAGGGAGTGGTATCAAAGAGCTCATCATTGCACTTGGGATATTCTTTGAATTTCTTCATGGCTAAGAAACCAAACTCACCTCATTAAGCAAGCTTACTATGATCAATTACTCTGAACCAATTCCCTATAAATAGAGGCCTCATTCTCATTCAGAAAACACACCAAAGCAACCATATTCCTTGCTTTCTCTTTCTCTCCTCTTGTTCATTGTTTTTCAAAGTTCTTTGGCAAGAAGAATCGATTTCTTCAAACCAGAGCTTATCTTTGGGAAGTGAGCATTCTAACATCTCAAGGGAGGTCATTTGAGGTGATCCAAGCACCTGGATCACTTCTGTAGGTGGAGGAACACCATTGTTGCTCTCACTTTGGAGCATTTGCAGTTGGAGGTCCATGGAGTGATTCAGAAGGTTTCAAGGCAAGCCAATCATCCAGACACACTCCTCAGGTCATAGTGAAGCTAACCAGATGGCTGCAGCTCATCTGTAACTCAGGATTCAACAACCTCCATGTCCACTTGAAGTTCAAATCGAGGGAGGTCCATAGAACAATTCAGAAGGATTCAGGCTACAATAAGCATCCAGTTAGCATCATTGAGTCTCAGGGAAGCTATTGAGATCATTCATTCAAGCCCAGGTGCTCTCAATCATCCTCACGACCTCCATTTTCAGAGGTAAGTTTCTGAACTTCACCTCTATAATTTAAGTACTCTTTGGGAAATAGCTCGATTCTATCTTGTTCAGCATCATCAGAGGATTGAAAACCCTCTATCATCATCCATTTATCTTTCAGTATAGTCATTTAATTTGATTTTGAAATTTTAGGGTTCTTCACGATTTCTGGTAAATTAGTTAGATGTAGTTAATATTAGTTTATGTTAGTTACATATTTAGAATCGTGAGTGAAATTAGAGCAAGTTTCGTGTTTACATCATGGCAAATGATTGAGAAATGAGTGAGTTCAGAAATTCAAATTCATAGAGCTTGAGGTTGAAGACGAAGATGGTGGTGGCGCGCAAAATTCAAATCTCAGGGCAGAGTTTATTTTATTTTGAGTGGTATGCGTTTTATTAATGACTAAACAACTTGCCCTAGTGGCCACACATGCGCCCTTAGTATCATCATGCCACAAGTCTGGGGTTCGAATCCCCCTCGCCCCAGACTTTTTGATTCTTTTATTTTTTAAGGATTTACAACTTGTTTTGAAATATGACCAAATGGAGGCAAGTCACTAACACTGAGCGCGCGTTGGCTCAGTGGTGTTGTTTTGGACTGGTGACCTCAAGGGCGTGGGTTCAAACCCTCCAAGGGCCAAAACTTATTTTTTTAACACTAATTTCTTTCATTTCTCTTCACAACTTCACATATTTATTTAACCTATCAAAATAAATCATTTTCACTTCATTTTTCACACACTTTTTATTTAACATATCTATTTTGTGAATAATCAAAAAAATCATAAAAATATTATTTATTTCATGTATTTTTATTAGGTTTAAAATAGTATGTTTTAGGCGTTTTCTTAAATACTCGAATACATATTTTTCACTTTGTTTTAAATTAAATCACTTTGTAAATAATTCTATGATGAAACCCTAATTGTTTAGGTCTTAATTAAGTAAAAATCTTTATTTTTACTTTAATTAAGTTGACTTTTTGTCAATTTTCAAAGCTGTTACCAGTCTCCGATTAAACGGATGATTAAGGTTTTCAAACAACAGAACCTTGTATCATTCAAAATCATTTTCAAATTGCTCTCATAACCAGTACTGTAAAGTACTGGGCCTCTAATAGAGTGTAAGTCCCAAAAACCTTCTCTTCTTAGCTTGTTTTCAAAACTGTATTTTCAAAATCTTCTTTCTGTTTTCAAAACATTCTTCTGGTATTTGAAAGGCATTATTCCCGGTGAAACTCTTCAGATACCTATGTGACCTTTGTCCATCTTCACTTCTTCTGTTTTCAAAAACCATTAACTGTTTATCATATATATTCAACTGTCATCAACAAAACAATAAAAATACTGTTGAGGCTCTGTACATACTTCTTCAATGGCCTCCACTCCATCCAGGTTAGGCTTTACAAGCTTTCAATTTACAGTCTTTATTTAAACTACTGTCAAATATAAACTGTGCATATATTAGTTTAGAACTGCGTTTGAGTATAAACCTTAGGACAGTTAAACTATATATATATTATAGGAATATGACCTAGGATTGAGAATGTCTTCCCGGTGAAGGCTCTTTCCTAATTAGAGATCTGTAGTTCAAACCCCCAAGATGAATTATTCCCGGTGAAACATCTTGGCAAAAACCTTAGAATCCAAATAAATAGGACACATCCACCCAAAGAGGAATTATTCCCGGTGAAACCTCTTACCCATTTGCTTAGAGCCAAAATAAGTTCAAAACTACATAGCTTTCTCTTGTGCTATAACAAGGACCCTCGATTAGCCTCCTCTTGGGCTTTGTACAAGGACCCACAGGCTTCTTAAAAGCATTTCCAGCTTCCTCTTGAGCTTGTATACAAGGACCCATCAGGTTTCTTATAAACATAGGAACAGGTCTTTAGTCACCTTTTTAGCCTACCCTGGTGAGTTTCTTCCAATTTAAACCAGACTTTAAACAAGCTAAGTTTGTCTCAATTTTGCATTGAGTACACTTTTTGGAATGAGAGACATGGACAGTCTCTGTCACCTTTATCTTAATCAATCCTCCTTAGCAGAGTCTAGGATCCATGTTTGGTCATCCTCAGCATTGAGTCAGCCTTCATCTTGGGCTTTAAACAAGAAGTCTCCACTAGATAATCTTTCTGCCAATCTTCTCATCCTTTAATAATTAATGGAGTGCTACCCAAATCATTCATTTCAAAACCCCTGGAAAGGGTTAGCCTCCAACATCTGTCTAAAAATGTCAAAATCCCTGGAAAGGGTTAGCTTCCACACATTCCTTCATTTAACCAAAAACCCCTGGAAAGGGTTAGCCTCCAACATCTGTCTAAAAATGTCAAAATCCCTGGAAAGGGTTAGCTTCCACACATTCCTTCATTTAACCAAAAACCCCTGGAAAGGGTTAGCCTCCAAAGTCAATTAATAAAAAGTCAAAAGAATAATTTCATTCTCTTAGGAGATAATTTCCCCAAAAGAGTCAAAACCCCTGGAAAGGGTCAGCCTCCAAAAATATGATAAAAGTCAGTCTTTTAACAGACAAATTCACCAGTTGAGTCAAAATCCCTGGAAAGGGTTAGCTTCCAAAGAAAAACAGTCTTTTTAATCTCCAGTAGAGTCAAAACCAACAAAAACAGTTAGCCTCAACCTTGGGCTTCATACAAGGCACCCAAACAATAAAACTCCCCTGTCAAGAGTCAGCCTCAACCTTGGGCATTGTACAAGGCAGATAATAGAGTCTCCCCAGTGAGTTCTTCATCACTCAGTAGCCACAACCTTGGGCTTTGTACAAGGCAGATAAACCATATCTTTCATGTGTCAAAGATTCCTAACACTTAGGATCTTTCCCCATATAGTCATCAATACTTAATTCATTTAAGAGTCCGCCACAACCTTGGGCTTTGTACAAGGCAGAAAATAGTGTTTTTCCCTAGCTAAAGTCAGCCACAACCTTGGGCTTTGTACAAGGCACATAAATAGAGTCTCCCTAAGTAGAGTCAGCCTCAATTCTGGGCTTTGTACAGAACACAAAAATACCCTGTAATTAATCCCCGGTGGAGCCATCTCCCAAAGTCAATAATATTAATTAATCAATCAAAAAGCCTCAAGCTTGGGCCTCATACAAGCCAGCTAAATTCAAATCTTTTATACAGTAGATAGACATAGCTTATCTCTATAGAGAGATATTTTTACTACTCTACCACATTCAAACAAACAAACATTTCAATTTCAATTTCAATCAAAGTCTCCCATTTAGGACTCTGAAAGACATGCTCTGGCACATCCCCAGACTTGTACACTTTCCCTAATTTGGACGAGCATCTTTCTTTCATTTAAGAGGCATCTGACTGGCATACTTGCACACACAAGTAAGGTCCCCCTCTTGAATGAAATGAATCCAGTTATTCTGTCACTCTTTCAAAGTGTTTGTGGTAGAATAGTACAAATACCTCTCTGTAGAGATGATTTCATGTCTCTTTACTGTAAACAGAGATTTAATTCCAAGCTTCAACCTTGAGCTTCAAGCAAGGCACCAAAAACAATTAATTTCCCTAGTTAGTTCCCCGAACTACATTAAGCTCTGACTTCCACTAGGGATATGTAGGCATGAGGTTCACAAGGAATCTCAGCGAGCTAATAAAATACCAAAAATAGTCAGTCTGTCTATCTGTCTGTCTTTCTTTAAACAATTCAATTCCTTCTCCTAACACAAAGGAGAAACTTTCCCAATCATTAGCAGCAAACACAATCACAATGACACAGAGAAGGTTCCTGTAGAGTACTACAGATATGTAGGGTGTTTAAACACTTCCCTATGTATAACCGACCTCCCGGACTCCAGAATTTCTAGTCTAGGTGAAATCCCCACACTTAGCAAACTCCTAGGGTTTAGTTGAGATCTTTTTTCCCCTTTCCTACTCGTAGGACAAATAAGAAAGTTCGTGTGATATCGTAGGAAGAACTGAAATAAAATTCATCCCACCACGGGCGCATTCTCCTTCCAAATTTCGCGTGAAGGGTCTAGCGTGCCGTCCTCCCAAGTGAAACGGGGAGGTAAAAGAAAACGACACCACAGAAAAATGGCGACTCTGCTGGGGATATAAGTGTTAAAAACCTTGGTTTTTCATCCAAACCAATGGTTGACCTGTTGCTGGTCCAGCCCCAATGAGGAATTAGGGATGCCAAATTCCCCCTCAAACAAGAGAGGTCCTGCCTAACCTCTGTGTCATATCATGTGTTTGTTGCATATATATTTGTTTATTTTGTTTATTCTGTATCGGGAAAGGGCTTGATTCCCCCTTGTGGTGAGAAATCCTATACCCGGATTTGAGTGCAACATAAGATAGGATGGAGGATGTCTTCCCGGTGAAGGCCCTCTAATCTTGGTTTCCAAGTCTACTCTTGGGATTTGCCTGGCTGGTAGTGATTAACTGCGCCACTGCATTCCGAGACTGATTTGTACCAGGAGGACCTAGAAACACATTAACCCCACTTAAAGCCTTTTTTTTAGGACGTAGAGCGGTGATTACGGAAGTAATTGTCACGCAGATACTACACTCAGAGATGACTCTCTTATAGATACCAATCAACGTATCTTTAAGGTTGAGCAAAAACTCTGAGATCCCTAGAACCCGTTCTACAGGTACAAAAATCCTTAACCTTAGTTTACCATTGGGGCGGGAGACTGCGTTTTGACTTCATGACCACTATACCCTTCAACGCCATGTTTGTTTAAAACTCTTGTGTGTGCATTCATGCATTCATGCATCATTCATTAATAAACAATTAAAAACAAAAAGAGTCTTTTTCGAGTCGTTTTTCAAGGAAACTAAATAACGAACGTTTTGAACTTCATAGAAAGAGAGAAACGGAGAAAGGACTTAAGGATCTATACCATGGATTACGGAAGAAAGAGAGCTAGGAAATACACCTTCAAGACTCCCCAGGTCGAGGAACTGGGAAAGCTCGGAAAACTGGTGGTCAACCCCCAGGCTTTCAAGGAGAAGTATGGAAAACTTCTGCCTTTGCTCAATACCAACATTGTGGATGGGATCCTTCCCACCTTGGTACAGTTTTATGATCCAACGTATCACTGCTTCACCTTTCCAGATTATCAGCTCATGCCTACGTTGGAGGAGTACTCTCGTCTGATTGGAATACCCGTGTACGCGCAAGATCCGTACTCCGGTTTGGAAAAGAATCCCGACGACATTATCATTGCTGCAACTACTCCTTTGAACGTAGTCGACATCAGAACTCATATGGTGAGTAGAGGAGGAATTCAAGGATTGCCCTCCAAATTCCTGTTTGATCAAGCTCGGTACTTCGTCAGCATCCAAGATATGAGCGCTTTTGAGGAAGTCTTGGCTTTGCTTATCTACGGATTGTTTTTGTTCCCTAACATTAACGATTTCGTCGACATCAACGCAATTAAGATCTTCTTAATTGGAAATCCAGTTCCAACCTTGCTTGCGGATGCTTATCACTCTGTGCATTCAAGAAACCTGCAGCGAGGAGGATTAATCACATGCTGCGTATCGTTGTTATACGAATGGTTCGTTTCGCACCTGCCTAAGTCTAGCACCTTCTGGAACATGAGGGATGGCCTTTACTGGTCACAGAAAATCATGTCTCTCACTCATACAGACATTGATTTGTGTAGTCCTGACAACGACGAAACCAAGATCATCTTCAGTTGCGGAAATTTCCCCAACGTACCCCTTATTGGAACTAAGGGAGGAATTAGTTACAATCCAGCTTTAGCCCGTCGTCAATACGGCTATCCCATGAAAAATATACCAAGTAATATTCAATTGGAGGGTCTGTTCTTTAAGAACATCGACGATCATGGCAACATGCTGAAGAAGGAAATTGTCCAAGCCTGGCGTCTTGTTCACAGCAAAGGGAGAAGATTGTTAGGAAAACATCTTTGCATCTCCCTGGATCCTTACCTTCAATGGGTACGCGTCAGAGCATTCAAGCTCAGGATGCCATATCAACATCAAGAACCTATTCCCCTAAGGGAACCAATTTACCTTTTCTCCACCGATGTTGAAAAATTACAAGCGGCATTAAACAAGGTATGCCAAGAAAGGAATGCTTGGAGGAACAAGTATCGAATTGTCAACACGGAAAATGTTGAAATGCAGAACATCCTAAGAAGGAAGGATGAGTTACTTGAAGTACTCGATCGACAAGTGACACAAACGTCACTTTCTCATCATATCCCTCCTGCTTCCTGGATCATCGATCAGCTCGCGTCAGAGAACGCTCAGCTCAAGAAACAGAAGAAGATGTTAGAACGTGAAGTCGGCTCTTCATCAAAATTTTAGAGTCCTTTCTCTCAGTTTCTCTGTATTTCCATTTTCAAAGTGTGTAAAAAACGGCGTTTTCGCTTAATTAATAAAATTTTGATGTTTCATAACGTAATTATGGTGTTTCCTTGAAAAATAATAACTTAATTGCATATCATACATCGCTTTAGTCGTACGCACTGACACGAGAATTGTCGCGGATCTAATAGTCACTTTCCTTTCTCCAGAGAGAGAGGAGGAGAAGGAGGTGAACCAAGACTTTCAAGCTGTCTCATCCATACAACACTCGTTCAAGTCGCAAGAAAAGAATGGAAGACTTTGAGCAAGAGAATGAAGAACTCAGAGAAGAGATTAATACTCTCAAAGGTACTGTTGAAAGACTCAATAGTATGGTAGAAGCCCTGGTAGTTGCGCAGAATCGACCAACGCCAGAAGGACCACAAAGGACTGTGGTTTCCGAGATTGTTTCTACTCCTATTCCTCAGTATACCATGCCGCCTGATCGACCTTGGGGCATGCCGTATAACTTTACTCCAGAAGGGTACATACCTCCAGCTTCTGAAGCTCCAAAAGTCACCATGGATATGCGTCCACCGGAGGGTTACAAACCTCTGGAAATTGAAGTTCCAAGAGCAACGGCAATGGGTTTCACACAACAAAACGCTGAGATTCCAAGATCTGCTGTCATGGCTTCTCCACAGCCCATTATGCATACTTTTCCCCCGCAAGGCGGACAAGTATATCATCACGCTCCCAGTGAGGATGCTGGCGTGTATAAAAGATTGGACGAGTTCCAAGAACAGTTTCTGCAAATGCAGAAGGAACTCAAGACTCTCCGAGGACAAGATCTATTTGGAAAGAATGCTGCAGACCTCTGTCTGGTTCCAAATGTTAAGATTCCTCACAAATTCAAAGTACCAGAATTCGAGAAGTACAAAGGGAATTCATGCCCACAAAGTCATCTCGTAATGTACGCTCGAAGAATGTCAACTCAGACTGATAATCAACAATTGCTCATTCACTATTTTCAAGACAGCCTGACTGGTGCTGCGCTCAAATGGTACATGAACTTGGATAGTTCAGAGATTCGTACTTTTCGAGACCTTGGAGAGGCCTTCGTCAAACAGTATAAGTACAATCTGGATATGGCTCCCGACAGAGATCAACTCCGGGCCATGACTCAAAAGGATAGAGAAAGCTTCAAGGAATACGCTCAAAGATGGCGTGAAGTTGCTGCTCAAATTTGTCCACCACTTGAAGAGAAGGAAATGACAAAAATCTATCTCAAAACTTTGAGTCCATTTTACTACGGACGAATGGTTGCAAGTGCACCAAGCGACTTTACCGAGATGGTAAACATGGGTGTGCGTTTAGAAGAAGCAGTTCGGGAAGGACGCTTGAACAAAGAACCAGAATCTTCTGTTGGTCCAAGGAAGTATGGAAGTTCTTTCCAGAAGAAAAAGGATCAAGATGTCAGCAATGTCTTGCACAAAATCAAGAAGAAATTCCAACCTCAAGTTGCAACAATAACTCCGGTTGTTAACTCAGCGCCAGCTTATCAACCTCAGGTCTCGCAACAACAAATTCAACAAAGGTCGCAGCAACCTCAGCAGCAGGTTCGACCTCCAAATTACAACAATCGGGCTCCAAGGTATCCTGCCTTTGACCCCGTACCAATGCTGTATGCAGAATTGTTTCCAACATTACTGGCAAAAGGACTCATTCAGACAAGAAGTCCTCCAAATCCTACAAACAGTTCCTCACCATGGTATAAGGCTGACCAATCTTGTCCCTATCATCAGGGGGCACCAGGTCACAATATTGAGAACTGTTTCTCTTTCAAGATTGACGTCCAACGATTAGTGAAGAGCGGAATGCTATCCTTCAAAGATACTAATCCAAACGTCCAAGCAAATCCTTTGCCGCAGCATAAAGAAGCTTCAGTAAATCTGATAGACCAACACCCCAACGTCATTCAAATCTACGACATTCGTCAGATAGGGGAAAATCTTGTCAAGATGCACGCTAAACAAGCTGGGTACGGTCATGTACCACCTCACAACTACTTCACATGTGAAATTTGTCCAAAGAATAATCAAGGTTGTGCCGTAGTTCAAGCTGCATTACAAGAACAAATGAACTTAGGATGGATTCAACATATCCGAGTCAGAACTGAGCATGACATCAACATGGTTCAAGGATGTCCAGGAGAATACAAAATCTACAAAGTTGAAGACCTTGAAGGATCGGTAGTCAGGTTCCACAAAACTTTAAATGGACTTGCCTACTTTGGAACAGATTTCCACGCCTACAGTAGATGCAGAATCTGCCGAAGAGATTCACAAGGATGTTTGCGTGTTCGCAACGACATTCAAAAGCTGATGGATGACAATACCATTACTGTTCTTGCCAACAGAGAAGATGATGAAGTCTTTACCGTATCTCCTCAAATTAATCAAGTTGAACCAATGCAAGTCAAGTATGACAGCCGGAAGACAGCAGTTGCACCACTAGTCATCTACTTACCAGGTCCTGTACCGTATGAGTCCAGCAAGGCTATACCATACAAGTACAATGCTACATTCATTGAAAATGGTAAGGAAATACCGTTACCATCTGTTGTCAACATTGCTGATGTTAGTCGAGTCACCAGAAGTGGACGAGTCTTCAACAGAACGACAGAAAATGTGGAGAAACCTTCGGAGGAAGTACCACATAAGCAAGACAATTTTCCGACCAATGCTGTTCAAGCGAAAGAAAATGATGAGATCTTGAAGTTAATCCAGAGGAGTGAATACAACATTGTAGATCAATTACTACATACTCCGTCTAGGATTTCTGTTCTTTCCCTGCTATTGAGTTCTGAAGCTCATAGGGAAGCTCTACAGAAAGTTTTGGAACAAGCTTTCGTAGAACCAAGTGTTACAATAAGCCAATTCAACAACATCGTTGCCAACATCTCTGCGGGAACTAGCCTAAGTTTCTGTGACGAAGATCTTCCTGAAGAAGGAGTGGACCACAATCTTCCACTTCACATCTCGGTTGGCTGCATGGGTGATACACTCACAGGAGTCCTAATAGACAATGGATCCTCGCTCAACGTCATGCCTAAATCAACATTATCAAGATTATCTTTCGAAGATTACCCTCTAAGAAAAAGTCATGTCATCGTCAAGGCATTTGATGGATCAAGAAAGTCAGTTTTCGGAGAAGTAGATCTTCCCATAACTATTGGACCTCAGACGTTCAAAATCACTTTCCAAGTTATGGACATTCCAGCACAATACAGTTGTTTGCTAGGTCGCCCATGGATTCATGAGGCTGGGGCAATTACTTCAACACTTCATCAGAAACTGAAGTTCATAAAGAATGACAAATTGGTAACCGTATGTGGAGAACGAGCTCTGATCGTCAGTAACCTGTCATCATTCTCCGACATAGAACCAAAAGAAGTTGTTGGAACTAAATTCCAGGCACTTTCCTTAGACAAAGGAAAGGAGAAAGCAGCGTCTATTTCTTCATACAAAGATGCGATCCAAGTTGTAAAGGATGGCACTACCAATGGTTGGGGTCACATTAATATTCCTGCCAACAACAAGAACAGAACAGGAATTGGATTCTTTCCGACATCATCAAAAGCTATTCCAGGGATTGAGGTAGTTCTCCCAATTCAAGAAACTTTCTGCAGTGGAGGTTTTCTTCAACCTGTTCAACAAACAGTCAATATCATCGATACAGAAAGCACCGATGAAGAGGAATGGTTATCCTATCTTAACAAAGCAGGATACATCTCCCTATCAGAATCTGAACCACTTTGCTGTTATCCAAGTGAAGGATCTGAAAATAAGACTCAACCAAGCAGTGATGAAGTTACTAACTGCTTCACCACCAGAAGTCATGGTTCATCAGAAGAAGTTCCTCCTATCCCCGAAGAGACTTGGGATACATTAGGAGAACCAAGCGGAAAATTCGACTACATGGTGAAATACTCCGCCCCTGAAAGTTCAAGAATCTCTCTTGAAAATATTGTTCCAACTGGATGGAACAGTGATTTTGAGTACCTCTCACAGCCAAAAGAGATGTATAACCCTTGCTATTCGGCATCACCTACTGGTGAAGTCATCCTTGAGGATTATATCCCCAAGTCACCTTCCGAGGCTAAGGATCTAGAGTTCACATATCTAGTCAATGCCATCTTGGGAGAAGAGCAAGACCAAAATACAGAAGAGGACGATCTCGAAAGTGTCTCCGACAACGAGTCTCTCCATTCAGAAGATTGGAAGTTTCCTCAAAAGAAAAACCGACATACTCCACTCGGAAATGGGTATGCTCACACTGCTCAGTCTGCTGAAGTAGAAGAAGATCGTCTGAGTGTTGCAAAGACAGTGGTTGGTAAATCAAGACCTACCACAGGCCAGCTTAAGCCTAAGGTTCCAGATTACTTAGTGCACAATGGGGTTCGCCACTACTGGACAGCTGTTGAAGTTTCAACTGTTGTTCGCACTCCTAAGTAGGAACTTTCACCGTTATTTTGTCCTCTCACCATAGCCCAGGGTGAAGAGATGTTTCATAGGGCTTTGCATTTTACTATTTCTTAGTTAAATGTCCCTCTTTGCTTCGCCCAAAGCAATAGAGTTTTGTTTTATAGGGTCTTTGTTTCAAGAAATGACTGTCTATAAATAAAAATGTCATTCTGTTCCTTCGTTTAGTTTTTCCTTTTCTCTTTTTCGGAAATTGGTAATCCTAAAAAACACCCTTAAAAAACATCAAATATTCCATTAACTGCATACACCGAGTCTTCCCTCGTTGTCTAAATAAAACTTATCACACATATGCAGATTAATCATAAAATACCCCGTTGAAACGTGCGATCGTATGACTTCTCCAAGCTTTGAGTTTCCTGTATTCGAGGCAGAGGAAGAAGAAGACGAAGAAATATCAAAGGAAATTTCACGGTTACTTCAACAAAAGGAAGAGGCCATTCAGCCCTACAATGAGCCTCTAGAGATCATTAACCTTGGTTCCGATGGAAACAGAAAAGAGGTTAAGATTGGAGCTTCACTCAGTTCAGAGATCAGAGAGAGTTTGATACAGCTGCTCAAAGAATTCTCAGATGTCTTCGCTTGGTCTTATCAAGATATGCCAGGGTTGGATACCAGTATAGTGGAGCATCACTTGCCATTAAAAGCAGAATGCCCTCCGGTCAAACAAAAATTAAGAAGAACTCATCCGGAGATGGCCATGAAAATCAAAGAGGAAGTTCAAAAGCAGATCAACGCAGGTTTCCTCATCACTTCAGAATACCCTCAGTGGTTAGCTAACATTGTTCCCGTTCCTAAGAAAGACGGAAAGGTCCGCATGTGCGTCGACTACAGAGATTTAAACAAAGCTAGCCCTAAGGATGATTTTCCTTTACCACATATTGATATGTTGGTAGACAGTACAGCAAAATCCAAAGTTTTCTCATTCATGGACGGATTTTCAGGATACAACCAAATCAAAATGGCACCTGAAGACATGGAAAAAACAGCTTTCATCACCCCCTGGGGCACGTTCTGCTACCGTGTTATGCCTTTTGGACTAAAGAACGCAGGGGCAACTTATCAAAGAGCCATGACTACGCTTTTCCACGACATGATGCATAAAGAAGTGGAAGTCTACGTGGACGACATGATTGCCAAATCAGAAAATGAAGAAGATCACATACAGGATCTGATTAAGTTATTTCAACGCTTACGGAAGTTTCAGCTTCGCCTGAACCCCAACAAGTGTACCTTTGGAGTCTACTCAGGAAAACTCCTTGGTTTCATTGTCAGCAAACGAGGAATTGAAGTAGATCCAGACAAAGTCAAGGCAATTCAAGAAATGCCTTCACCCAAAACCGAGAAACAAGTTAGAGGATTTCTTGGACGTCTGAATTACATCTCGAGATTCATATATCTCATGACTGCAACTTGCGCTCCTATTTTCAAACTTCTACGGAAAAATCAAAGTTGCGTCTGGACAGACGATTGTCAGAAAGCGTTCGACAGCATTAAGGAATATCTGCTCGAACCACCCATCTTGTCTCCTCCAGTGGAAGGAAGACCTTTGATAATGTACTTAACCGTCTTAGAAGACTCCATGGGTTGTGTCCTTGGACAGCAAGACGAGACAAAGAGAAAAGAGCATGCCATTTACTATCTAAGCAAGAAATTCACTGACTGTGAATCCCGCTACTCCATGCTCGAGAAGACGTGTTGTGCTTTGGCCTGGGCTGCCAAGCGTCTCCGCCAGTACATGATTCGACATACTACTTGTTTGATCTCTCATATGGATCCAATCAAGTACATCTTTGAGAAGCCTGCTCTAACCGGGAGAATTGCCCGTTGGCAGATGTTGTTATCAGAATATGACATTGAGTATCACGCACAGAAAGCCGTGAAAGGAAGCATTCTAGCTGAGCACCTGGCTCACCATCCACTCAATGGTCATGAATCAACCAGTTTCGACTTTCCAGATGAGGACGTCATGTACCTCAAGATGAAAGATCACGACGAGCCACTACCAGACGAAGGACCTGAGATAGGATCCCAGTGGGGCTTAATCTTTGACGGAGCTGTCAATGCTTATGGACGAGGAATTGGGGCAATCATTGTTACACCTCAGGGTACCCATATTCCATTTACTGCCAGATTAACTTTCAAATGCACAAACAATGAGGCCGAATATGAAGCTTGCATCATGGGTCTCGAAGAAGCCATGGATCTAAGAATCAAACACTTGGATGTATATGGAGATTCTGCTTTGGTCATCAATCAAATCAAAGGAGAATGGGAAACACGCCAACCAGGGCTAATTCCTTACAAAGACTACGCGAGAAGATTGTTACCATTCTTCGACAGGGTAGATTTTCATCACATTCCTCGTGAAGAAAATAACTTGGCTGATGCATTAGCCACACTCTCTTCCATGATTAGGATAAACCATTGGAATGACATTCCTCGGATCGATGTTATGCGCCTGGATAGGCCAGCTCATGTGTTCACAGTAGAAGCAATCATCGACGACAAACCGTGGTATCACGACATCAAGAACTTTCTTCAAAAGCAAGAGTACCCTCTTGGGGCGTCAAAGAAAGATAGAAAGACTTTAAGAAAGTTAGCTTGTAGATTCTTCCTGAATGAAGATGTTCTGTACAAGAGGAACTTCGACATGGTTCTGCTCAGATGCGTTGACAGAAAAGAAGCAGAAATACTCATGAGAGAAATACATGAAGGTTCCTTTGGTACTCACACCAATGGACATACCATGACAAGGAAAATACTGAGAGCAGGATATTATTGGCTGACAATGGAGTCAGATTGCTACCAGTACGCAAAGAGGTGTCACAAATGCCAGATCTACGCCGATAGAATTCATGTGCCACCATCTCTTCTCAACATACTCTCTTCCCCTTGGCCTTTCTCCATGTGGGGAATCGACATGATTGGAATGATCGAACCAAAAGCGTCCAACGGACATCGCTTCAT
The DNA here is from genome assembly GCF_029867415.1 of Vicia villosa. Lineage (NCBI taxonomy): Eukaryota > Viridiplantae > Streptophyta > Magnoliopsida > Fabales > Fabaceae > Vicia > Vicia villosa. The sequence goes on from NC_081182.1 coordinate 144,205,738, forward strand.
CTTGGTAGCCATATACTATTTCACCAAATGGGTTGAAGCAGCTTCATATGCAAACGTTACAAGACAAGTTGTCGTCAGGTTTATCAAGAATCACATCATCTGTCGCTACGGCGTTCCTAGCAAGATAATCACTGACAATGGGTCGACTTTGAATAACAAAATGATGAAGGAGCTTTGTGAAGAATTCAAGATCGAACATCACAACTCATCTCCTTACAGACCAAAGATGAATGGAGCTGTAGAAGCAGCTAACAAAAACATCAAGAAAATCATTCAGAAGATGGTCATTACTTACAAAGATTGGCATGAAATGCTCCCGTATGCTCTTCATGGTTACCATACATCAGTACGCACTTCGACTGGAGCAACTCCTTTCTCCCTTGTATATGGCATGGAGGCGGTCCTACCAATAGAGGTTGAGATTCCATCAATGAGAGTTTTGATGGAGGCCAAATTAATAGAAGCCGAGTGGTGTCAAAGCAGATTCGATGAATTGAACTTAATCGAAGAAAAGCGCATGACAGCTTTGTGCCACGGACAGCTATATCAACAAAGAATGAAGAAAGCTTTCGACAAAAAGGTTCGACCTCGCACAATCAAAGAAGGCGACCTTGTACTCAAAAAGATTCAATCTTTTCTCACAGATTCGAGAGGGAAATGGACTCCCAATTATGACGGCCCCTACGTGGTCAAGAGAGCTTTCTCAGGAGGAGCCTTAATACTCACGACTATGGATGGAGAAGAATTCACCCGTCCTGTGAACGTCGACGCAGTCAAGAAATACTTCGCCTAAATAAACAAAAAAAACAGCTCGCTAAGTTGAAAACTCGCAAAGAGCGGCTTAGGCAAAAAAGAGCGTCTCGGTGAATCGAAAACCCGAAAGGGCGATTCAGGCAAAAATTAGAGACATAAAAAATATATTAATTAATCCCGGTAGACTTAAAACCCGAAAGGGGTAGTTTACGCAAAAGTTAGGGATATATGGCAAGTAACTGTGTTCAGGACACACTTGATCATTCAAAATCCATAGCGGAGTATTCATCATCAGCAGGTCATCTTCTACGAAGCACGAATACAGCGCAACTCGGAGTGGAAAGGAAAGATAACGATCGTCACGTTTCATCGTAGCCCTTTTCCCGAAAAATTACCAATTTCCAACTTTGTAAATACTCCATGGGATCAAGCATTTGGCTGATTACCATTCCATATATAATAATTTGAGCCTTGTGCTTTTTCCTTTGCAATCTAGTCTTATTCAGTTTCTTGGAATGCATTTTAAGTTTAAACAGTCAATTTCTTGAAACAATTGTTTTCATAAAATAAAATGAATTTACTTGCAAAAAAAATAAGGGTGAAATTTCTTTCTAAGGTTTACAAACAATAGGAAGAATGCAAACAGTTGCTCCGAGAACGGTTGAGACTCCGGGAACCAAGTCTTCCCCATGAGGTCGCTTTGCGAACATCTCCCGATGACGGATCTTTACTTCAAATACTCACTTTGGACAGCGGACAACTGATAGCCAGATATTCCCGAGAGAGTTCGAACTCCAAGAAGAGGACATCTTCTGATCAACAAGAATTCAAGTCGCATCCTTAGGATTTTACATCCGCGACAATTCTATTCACATTCACTTTACATTTTATAATTGTCATAATATTCATGCATACATTACATCACAACTGCATAGTCAAATTAGGCTTTTAATCATGAGAATGCCCGAGTCATGAGGGCATGAACTCAAGTTTCCCCTGCAAGTTCCGGAGAAACTTTTTCCTTCGAGACAACGATCCATGTAGAGAGATTTCCCCAAGTGAGTCAATAGATGGTATTCTCCCTCAAAGAGATAGTTTGTTCACTTTTGGAATTCCTCAGCCGAGAATCTCCTGCAGAGCGACATTCGACAGTCTTCTTCAGATAAGATAGTCTGCTTCACATTCCGGAATTCCCTAGAGGTTTGGTATTTCCCCAGCAGGGTCAAGAGGTGCCACTTCTTGTCAAAGGAAAATTCAGAATTTCCCAGCAGATCGACAAATGATTCCCCAGCGGAGTCAGCAAATGATAGTCTTCATCCAGAAGATAGTCCAGATTCCCCAACAAAGTCAGCAAATGGCAGTCTCTTTCAGCAGAAGACAGTTTGCTCACTTTCTATCACAACAAAGTCAGCAAATGGCAGTCTCTTTCAGCAGAAGACAGTTTGCTCACTTTCTATCACAACAAAGTCAGCAAATGGCAGTCTCTTTCAGCAGAAGACAGTTTGCTCACTTTCTATCACAACAAAGTCAGCGAATGGCAGTCTCTTTCAGCAGAAGACAGTTTGCTCACTTTCTATCACAACAAAATCAGCAAATGGCAGTCTCTTTCAGCAGAAGACAGTTTGCTCATTTTCTTTCATGACAAGGGTCGATAAATGGCAATCTTCCCCAGTAAAAGACAGTTTGCCCCCCCGAGCAATTGGCAAATGGCAGTCTTTTCCCAAGAAAAGACAGTTTATCTGTTAAATACTCAAGAGATCGACAAATGGCAGTTTCTTCGAACAGTTTGTCTGTTTCTGGGATGTTTAACTCCCCACAGAGTCAATGAATGGCAGTTTTCCTCTTAGGAAAACAGTTCGTTGATTCCCCAGGCATCAGTTGACGAATGGCAGTTTTCACCCCGAAAACAGTTCGTCCGCCTTCAAACAAAGTCATTAGCCCCTCAAAAGATCATGAGGCCATATGACATTCTTTCAAAGACGTCAAGTCAAAAAGGAAGATGGTGAAGTTTCTTTACAACCGTCAAATGGCATCTTATCTCCAAGCGCTGATAAGAAGTTTGACGAGGAAACAAACCCGTGAAGTTTCTTTACTACCGTCAAATGGCATCTTATCTCCAAGCGCTGATAAGAAGTTTGACGAGGAAACAAACCCTTGAAGTTTCTTTACTACCATCAAATGGCGTCTCGTCTCCAAGCGCTGATGAGAAGTTTGATGAGGAAACAAACCTTTGGAGATTTTCTCTTTATCTGAGATATTGTCCAAACGCAACCGAGATCAGTTTCGAGATATGGACATCCGAAACGAGGAAAGGTTGTTTACCTTTTTCTAAGTATCAGCACTTAGTTAAAGAAGATGGATTGCGCATCCTACATTGCCATTCATTCACCAGAATCTACATCAAGTATTTCTGCAGGAGTTTGTCTCCTCATCCCCCGCCAAGCGCGACAACGGGATCAAGTCATGCAAAGACTATGTCAGTTACGACATCTCAGGAGCGCCCAAAATTCGGGCATTCTTTTATATTTAAGTCTCTTTTACGCAGGAGAGATCGAGATCTCAATCTCTCTCCCTCCAGATAAAAGAAACTTAAATAGGGGCATCTGTCATACCCTAATTTTTGACCCCCATGAGATGACATATCTTCAGGATTTTTCATCAGGTCAAGACAAGTACCCAGAGCAGTCATTTCTCCATCTGGTACCTAATCGAGGATGCTCAAAGACAAGAAAGCTCAGGCAAAGGATCAATCAATACAAAGACTAGTCTTTAATACAATCATGAGGCTCAAAAACTTCATTTTTCTCATCTATGATTGATTAGACATCCAGTCATATGAGTACAGGTTTACTCAGGTCACCAGACTAGGGTTTTGAGCCTATCAAGGACTAAAATCAGGGATCACTTTTGGGAAACCCTAAAAAGCCCCAGGGAACCATTCAAAAACATCAATCATCTTCAAATAACTCATATGACAAGATCTACTGGACATCACACTTCAATTCAAAGTCTACAGTCATTATTTTCACATGGTCGACAAATTAGGGTTTTGACCTAATTCACCAAGATAGTTGACTTCTGATCAGGGCATGAATCCAAAACTCAAGACATGATTCAAGAGTCTCTACTACCTCAATATAATCCATTTATATCATCCATTTGGGGAGAAGATCTTATTTCTACACAAAAGCCCAAAAATTCACTTTGTCAGGAAAAAGTCAACTGTGAAGGATCATCATTGACTTTTAAGGTTTTTGGTCAAAAAATGACTTTCAAAGATCAATATCATCAATATATGGATGTCAAAGTCATTTGGCCAAAGAAATTCAAAGAAATTCATCAAAGAGCGAAAAGTCGGGAATTAGGGTTTTTGAAGGCATGGTGAGAACTCAAAATTTCACCTACACAACTCAAAAAACTTCCAACATGAAAGTTGTAGATCTTGCAAAATAAAACAACATCTTACAAGGGAACTTTTTTCAAAAGATCAACCATTTATGAAGTTTTGGAAATTTTGAAGTTTAGGTCATAAACACTTAGAAATTTTTCTAAGTGTTTTAACCTAGTTTTCATCCAACTTTGGGCTCATTTTTCACAAATTTCCCAAATGATTCTGAAGAAGACATAAACTAATGATTTGAAGTAGATGTTTAGGGCTTTCCAAATTGTGTTCAACCTTCTCCAAATTCAATTTGAGCTAGGAGTTATGCTTGTTCAAAGTTGGCCTCATGAAGTGAAATTATAGGTCATGTACAATTTGAAACTTTGCAATTTTGTGCATTTTGCTTCACTAAATGATGCTACACGACCTCTAATACATCTGAAGACATGCCATACATTCAAATTCATCATTGCATAAGGATTAGAGAAGATTCCCATAAACAAAGGCATGTGATTATGTAATGATTGCATTTTTGAATTTATGACAAATTGGTGATTCATCAAAGGAATCTTCTCCCAACCAATTGGAGCTCATTTCTGCAGCAATCTGGTCCCCTAAGATCAAGCAAAACCGATGGCTAGGGAGTGGTATCAAAGAGCTCATCATTGCACTTGGGATATTCTTTGAATTTCTTCATGGCTAAGAAACCAAACTCACCTCATTAAGCAAGCTTACTATGATCAATTACTCTGAACCAATTCCCTATAAATAGAGGCCTCATTCTCATTCAGAAAACACACCAAAGCAACCATATTCCTTGCTTTCTCTTTCTCTCCTCTTGTTCATTGTTTTTCAAAGTTCTTTGGCAAGAAGAATCGATTTCTTCAAACCAGAGCTTATCTTTGGGAAGTGAGCATTCTAACATCTCAAGGGAGGTCATTTGAGGTGATCCAAGCACCTGGATCACTTCTGTAGGTGGAGGAACACCATTGTTGCTCTCACTTTGGAGCATTTGCAGTTGGAGGTCCATGGAGTGATTCAGAAGGTTTCAAGGCAAGCCAATCATCCAGACACACTCCTCAGGTCATAGTGAAGCTAACCAGATGGCTGCAGCTCATCTGTAACTCAGGATTCAACAACCTCCATGTCCACTTGAAGTTCAAATCGAGGGAGGTCCATAGAACAATTCAGAAGGATTCAGGCTACAATAAGCATCCAGTTAGCATCATTGAGTCTCAGGGAAGCTATTGAGATCATTCATTCAAGCCCAGGTGCTCTCAATCATCCTCACGACCTCCATTTTCAGAGGTAAGTTTCTGAACTTCACCTCTATAATTTAAGTACTCTTTGGGAAATAGCTCGATTCTATCTTGTTCAGCATCATCAGAGGATTGAAAACCCTCTATCATCATCCATTTATCTTTCAGTATAGTCATTTAATTTGATTTTGAAATTTTAGGGTTCTTCACGATTTCTGGTAAATTAGTTAGATGTAGTTAATATTAGTTTATGTTAGTTACATATTTAGAATCGTGAGTGAAATTAGAGCAAGTTTCGTGTTTACATCATGGCAAATGATTGAGAAATGAGTGAGTTCAGAAATTCAAATTCATAGAGCTTGAGGTTGAAGACGAAGATGGTGGTGGCGCGCAAAATTCAAATCTCAGGGCAGAGTTTATTTTATTTTGAGTGGTATGCGTTTTATTAATGACTAAACAACTTGCCCTAGTGGCCACACATGCGCCCTTAGTATCATCATGCCACAAGTCTGGGGTTCGAATCCCCCTCGCCCCAGACTTTTTGATTCTTTTATTTTTTAAGGATTTACAACTTGTTTTGAAATATGACCAAATGGAGGCAAGTCACTAACACTGAGCGCGCGTTGGCTCAGTGGTGTTGTTTTGGACTGGTGACCTCAAGGGCGTGGGTTCAAACCCTCCAAGGGCCAAAACTTATTTTTTTAACACTAATTTCTTTCATTTCTCTTCACAACTTCACATATTTATTTAACCTATCAAAATAAATCATTTTCACTTCATTTTTCACACACTTTTTATTTAACATATCTATTTTGTGAATAATCAAAAAAATCATAAAAATATTATTTATTTCATGTATTTTTATTAGGTTTAAAATAGTATGTTTTAGGCGTTTTCTTAAATACTTGAATACATATTTTTCACTTTGTTTTAAATTAAATCACTTTGTAAATAATTCTATGATGAAACCCTAATTGTTTAGGTCTTAATTAAGTAAAAATCTTTATTTTTACTTTAATTAAGTTGACTTTTTGTCAATTTTCAAAGCTGTTACCAGTCTCCGATTAAACGGATGATTAAGGTTTTCAAACAACAGAACCTTGTATCATTCAAAATCATTTTCAAATTGCTCTCATAACCAGTACTGTAAAGTACTGGGCCTCTAATAGAGTGTAAGTCCCAAAAACCTTCTCTTCTTAGCTTGTTTTCAAAACTGTATTTTCAAAATCTTCTTTCTGTTTTCAAAACATTCTTCTGGTATTTGAAAGGCATTATTCCCGGTGAAACTCTTCAGATACCTATGTGACCTTTGTCCATCTTCACTTCTTCTGTTTTCAAAAACCATTAACTGTTTATCATATATATTCAACTGTCATCAACAAAACAATAAAAATACTGTTGAGGCTCTGTACATACTTCTTCAATGGCCTCCACTCCATCCAGGTTAGGCTTTACAAGCTTTCAATTTACAGTCTTTATTTAAACTACTGTCAAATATAAACTGTGCATATATTAGTTTAGAACTGCGTTTGAGTATAAACCTTAGGACAGTTAAACTATATATATATTATAGGAATATGACCTAGGATTGAGAATGTCTTCCCGGTGAAGGCTCTTTCCTAATTAGAGATCTGTAGTTCAAACCCCCAAGATGAATTATTCCCGGTGAAACATCTTGGCAAAAACCTTAGAATCCAAATAAATAGGACACATCCACCCAAAGAGGAATTATTCCCGGTGAAACCTCTTACCCATTTGCTTAGAGCCAAAATAAGTTCAAAACTAGATAGCTTTCTCTTGTGCTATAACAAGGACCCTCGATTAGCCTCCTCTTGGGCTTTGTACAAGGACCCACAGGCTTCTTAAAAGCATTTCCAGCTTCCTCTTGAGCTTGTATACAAGGACCCATCAGGTTTCTTATAAACATAGGAACAGGTCTTTAGTCACCTTTTTAGCCTACCCTGGTGAGTTTCTTCCAATTTAAACCAGACTTTAAACAAGCTAAGTTTGTCTCAATTTTGCATTGAGTACACTTTTTGGAATGAGAGACATGGACAGTCTCTGTCACCTTTATCTTAATCAATCCTCCTTAGCAGAGTCTAGGATCCATGTTTGGTCATCCTCAGCATTGAGTCAGCCTTCATCTTGGGCTTTAAACAAGAAGTCTCCACTAGATAATCTTTCTGCCAATCTTCTCATCCTTTAATAATTAATGGAGTGCTACCCAAATCATTCATTTCAAAACCCCTGGAAAGGGTTAGCCTCCAACATCTGTCTAAAAATGTCAAAATCCCTGGAAAGGGTTAGCTTCCACACATTCCTTCATTTAACCAAAAACCCCTGGAAAGGGTTAGCCTCCAACATCTGTCTAAAAATGTCAAAATCCCTGGAAAGGGTTAGCTTCCACACATTCCTTCATTTAACCAAAAACCCCTGGAAAGGGTTAGCCTCCAAAGTCAATTAATAAAAAGTCAAAAGAATAATTTCATTCTCTTAGGAGATAATTTCCCCAAAAGAGTCAAAACCCCTGGAAAGGGTCAGCCTCCAAAAATATGATAAAAGTCAGTCTTTTAACAGACAAATTCACCAGTTGAGTCAAAATCCCTGGAAAGGGTTAGCTTCCAAAGAAAAACAGTCTTTTTAATCTCCAGTAGAGTCAAAACCAACAAAAACAGTTAGCCTCAACCTTGGGCTTCATACAAGGCACCCAAACAATAAAACTCCCCTGTCAAGAGTCAGCCTCAACCTTGGGCATTGTACAAGGCAGATAATAGAGTCTCCCCAGTGAGTTCTTCATCACTCAGTAGCCACAACCTTGGGCTTTGTACAAGGCAGATAAACCATATCTTTCATGTGTCAAAGATTCCTAACACTTAGGATCTTTCCCCATATAGTCATCAATACTTAATTCATTTAAGAGTCCGCCACAACCTTGGGCTTTGTACAAGGCAGAAAATAGTGTTTTTCCCTAGCTAAAGTCAGCCACAACCTTGGGCTTTGTACAAGGCACATAAATAGAGTCTCCCTAAGTAGAGTCAGCCTCAATTCTGGGCTTTGTACAGAACACAAAAATACCCTGTAATTAATCCCCGGTGGAGCCATCTCCCAAAGTCAATAATATTAATTAATCAATCAAAAAGCCTCAAGCTTGGGCCTCATACAAGCCAGCTAAATTCAAATCTTTTATACAGTAGATAGACATAGCTTATCTCTATAGAGAGATATTTTTACTACTCTACCACATTCAAACAAACAAACATTTCAATTTCAATTTCAATCAAAGTCTCCCATTTAGGACTCTGAAAGACATGCTCTGGCACATCCCCAGACTTGTACACTTTCCCTAATTTGGACGAGCATCTTTCTTTCATTTAAGAGGCATCTGACTGGCATACTTGCACACACAAGTAAGGTCCCCCTCTTGAATGAAATGAATCCAGTTATTCTGTCACTCTTTCAAAGTGTTTGTGGTAGAATAGTACAAATACCTCTCTGTAGAGATGATTTCATGTCTCTTTACTGTAAAATGAGATTTAATTCCAAGCTTCAACCTTGAGCTTCAAGCAAGGCACCAAAAACAATTAATTTCCCTAGTTAGTTCCCCGAACTACATTAAGCTCTGACTTCCACTAGGGATATGTAGGCATGAGGTTCACAAGGAATCTCAGCGAGCTAATAAAATACCAAAAATAGTCAGTCTGTCTATCTGTCTGTCTTTCTTTAAACAATTCAATTCCTTCTCCTAACACAAAGGAGAAACTTTCCCAATCATTAGCAGCAAACACAATCACAATGACACAGAGAAGGTTCCTGTAGAGTACTACAGATATGTAGGGTGTTTAAACACTTCCCTATGTATAACCGACCTCCCGGACTCCAGAATTTCTAGTCTAGGTGAAATCCCCACACTTAGCAAACTCCTAGGGTTTAGTTGAGATCTTTTTTCCCCTTTCCTACTCGTAGGACAAATAAGAAAGTTCGTGTGATATCGTAGGAAGAACTGAAATAAAATTCATCCCACCACGGGCGCATTCTCCTTCCAAATTTCGCGTGAAGGGTCTAGCGTGCCGTCCTCCCAAGTGAAACGGGGAGGTAAAAGAAAACGACACCACAGTACCTTGGAGCCATATTGTACTTCATCATTGTCATTCACAAATTGTTTTTCATGATCTTTCAGACGGCCCAATATGTCATTTCCTTCTAAATCCTTAGACAATTTATGATTGTGCATCCTGCACCTAACAATCACCTTCTATGTTATACAACTTGGTACATATATCAACCTAATGGGACATTTAACTTTCATACTATAAATGCCTTCTAACGAATTATTGCTTTCAGATGCATTCTTCTCTCACAACCCATAATCAATTTATCTTTCCTCCCTCACTTCCCATTACCAATATATGAATGAACAGTGACAACAATAATACCATGCTGTTTACAAGTAATCTGTGCCCATGCTAAAAATTCAGATCGGGACTTAAAAATTTGTCAATTACAACATAAAAAGAGTAAACTATAAATATCATAGAGACGGGAAAACCTTTAAAATTTGAAATTGTTACCTAGAAAACATACAACGTCAATGGTGAAGAACTGCGTAAAATCTGTACAGGAACCCGTAGAAGACGCTGTCAATTTTGGATCACAGAATTAAAACATTTTTCTATACTACCGAAAATTTTGTATATAGGCAAAATTTCCAATAAACCGGAAATTTACAAATTTCCAAAAGTTTTTGTTACTAATTTACAAATTTACAAATTTACAAATTTACAAATTTTGAAATTTACAAATTTTCAAAATTTCCAAAATTTTGAGAATTTCTTGTAAATTTTTGTTGTTGTTATTTCCAAATAAATACTTGAATTTTCAAAATTTCCAGTAATTCTTCCCCGACAAAATCGTTTTCCCCACACTAATCCCGATTAAAATGCAAATTAGACTGGAAGCTGCGAAAACCTCGTAATGGAAATTTTGTTTTTTACTGCCTTGGTCATAGTGAATTTTTTTAGGGGTTGGAATTACAATGGCAATTTGTCATTAAAGAAATATGGTGGCGTGGGGTATAACTGAGGGGGTGGCAAGTTAAAATATCTCATTGTCATCCCAACAATTTTTTCATTCTCAATATTCAAACAACTGACGATAAGATGATCTGCTAACTTACAATCCAAGTCATGGTTGTGTACACAAAACAATAAGTTTCCAAACATTTAAAGTTAGAGAGAACCCACACAACCCGAATGAACATCCATATTTTCTTGACTTTGTGTCATCAAGTTTTAGATTTCTATTTGTTTCTTTGTACACACCGCCTTTTTCAAGTTTATCACAATAGAAACTTTTCTTCTATAAAAACGAGAATTAAATCTCTTGATAACTATACCAAAACCAATTTAACTATTTCAACACGAACCCATTTAAACATGTCATCTCGTATTATAAACTTCAGTTCATGGCTAAAATGATTGATTATAACTGTTATTCTTTTCTTTCTCTTTCAATCAAGATTACAACTGTTACAAGAATAACAAATAACCCTTTCACCCTAAATTAAGATTTGAAGTATGCAATAATGTGAGACTAGTATGCTATTTATAATAAACCTAACATACTAAACTAATGAGTTTTTTTTCACAAATACCCATTACAAGCCAACTTAGGGTACAAGATAACTTAAACTATTAGTCATAACAAACAGGCCCAATTTGAAATACTAACAACCTTAGCATTTCGACACCCACATACTAGAACACACTTCGACGATAGTATGTAGGTCTTCGACACATTCTCTGTCGAAACAGGAAGAAACTCTTCGACTCAGTAGAGTTAGATCCAATTCTCACACTAACAATAGTGAAATCTATTTCATGTTGAAGGGGGACTGGAGTACTCTCGGACTGTGAGGGGAGCTAGGATACATCCTTGTGTTTTTTACTTTTCCGCATTTACCGCTTTCACAAATCATAACCAAAAATAAAGTAACACATTTCAAAACTCTTGCACCAAACTAGAAAAATAAGAGCAACTATTTTAAAACCGGATAAATTTTTAAAGTCCTAATTCACCCCCTCTTAGGCGCACTCAATAACTTACATTTTAAAGAACTAATTATGCACCTTGGAGCCATATTGTACTTCGTCATTTTCACTCACAATTTTTTTTCATGATCTTTCAAACAGCCCAATATGTCATGGCCTTCTAAATCCTTAGATAGTTTATGATTGTGCATCATGCACCTAACAATTAGCTTCCAACCTATACAACTTGGCACAAATCTCAACCTAAAGGGACATTTAACTTTCATACTTTAAATGCCTTCTAACGAATTATTGCTTTCTGATGAATTTTTCTCTCACAACCCATAATCAATTTATCTTTCCTCCCTCGCTTCCCATTAGCAATATCTGAATGAACAGTGACAACAATAATACCATGCCGTTTACTAGTAATTTGTGCCCATGCTAAAACTTCAGATCGGGACTTAAAAATCTGTCAATTCCAACATATCAAGAGTAAACTATAAATATCATAGAGACGGAAAAACCTTTAAATTTTGAAATTTTTACATAGAAAACATACAACGTCAATGGTGAAGAACTGCGTAAAATCTATACAGGAACCTGTAGAATATGCTGCCGGTTTTGGAACACACAAGTAAAACATTTTTCTATACTACTGGAAATTTACAAATTCTCGAAAGTTTTTGTTACTCACTCAAAATTTTGAGAATTCCCGGTATGTTTTTTTTTTTTTGTTTTTTCCAAATAAATACCTGAATTTTCAAAATTTCCGGTAATTCTTCCCCGACAATTTCATTTTCCCCACACTATTTCCGATAAAAACGCAAATTAGACTGGAAACTGCGAAAACCTTATACCGGAAATTTCGTTTTCACTACTAGAAGTTTTGTTTTTTACTGCCTTGGTCATAGTGAAATTTTTTAGGGATTGGAATAGCAAGGGCATTTTTGTTATTAAATAAAAATGGGGGGTGTGAGGTCTAACTAAGGGGGTGACAAGTTAAAATCTCTCATTGTCATTCCAACAATTTTTTTCATTTTGAATATTCAAACAACCGACAATAAGATGATCTGCTAACTTACAATCCAAATCATGGTTGTGTACACCACACACAATAAATTTCCAAACATTTAAAGTTAGAGAGTACCCACACAACCCGAATGAACATCCATATTTTATTGACTTTGTGTCATCAAGTTTTAGCTTTATATTTGTTTCTTTGTACACACCACCTCTTTCAAATCTTACTCAATAGAAACTTTTCTTTTATAAAAACCAGAATTAAATCTCTCGATAACTATACCAAACCCAATTTAACTATTTCAACACGAACCCGTTTAAACATGTCATCTCGTAATATAAACATCATTTCATGGCTAAAATATTTACTTACAAAAATTACAACAACAACTACTACTTTAGCAACACCAGGTTTAAGAGCATCCGATTCACCAACCTCTGGTACATTAGTATATGGACCAATAACGTCAGGTACCTCATAAACTAGATTGACAACATTGAGTTCCCTCATTGACTAGATTGACAACATCAGGGTAAACCATATCTATAGTTGTTGCACGTAAAAGAAATATAATCAAACAAACATTCACACTGTAACACTCATTTTTCTAATTTTAATTTAATTGAAATTTAAATTAATAATTAGCATTATTTTGGTTTTTTGAAATTAATTGGAAAAGGTTGGTTTATGGCATTGGGCCATGTGTGATACTAGTAAGAAGGGGGGGTGTTATGTTGGTAAAGCCCTTTTACTAATTAAAAATCTATTTTTCATAAAAATAAGGAATTGGGAGAAAAAAAGAAAGATTAAACGTGAAAAGAGAACAGAAGAATAGAGAAGCTGATACGAGAAAGAGGAACAGAAGAGAAAGAGGACCAATCAAGAATCTTTGGCTAATGTAACGGGGGACTCTTCCGGTTAGCATCTCTTATCGTATTATAGATGATAATATTGATTAGATGTATTTCTTAGTTCAATTTGATTATAAGTTAGATTAGGGTTTAGAATGATTTTGAGGATGATCATATAATTTGATGTTACTCATGTTGAATTCTGTGTATAATTGTGTGTGAATTGATGTTATGGTATGAATGTAGTGTGATTGATGTGTTGTTGTGTTCATCCATGGAAACTAAATCTGAGAATAAGGGTTTCTAACTGATTGAGTAGAAGTTAGGTTTTTAATCTGTAAAACTGGTATAGGATGATAGATTGGTGAAGTTGAACAAATCCTACATGTTAAAGTGTGCAAAAATGCTATTTTAGACTCAAAATCGCAGACTATTAATGGTGAAAACGAGTGGAAAACGGACTGGTACAGTTGTAGGTTTTGGAGAAGTTACTGGTGGTTCGCGTATGATACGCGTATGGTATGCGTATGAGGGGCGTTCCCAAGGGCCGTACGAGTATGGTACGCTGCCCTGTCTTGTCAAAACGCAACCTTCTGCCGATACGCGTATGAGAAATGAGCGATACACGTATGGTATAATGATACGCGTACAAGGTGTTTTTCTGTGAGAATCAGCTTCTGCTGATACGCGTATGGTACGCGTATGGACAGGCGTGTGTGCAGAATTTTTCCGTTTTGTGATTTTTGAAAGTTTGATGATGCGTAACTTTTGAACTGTTTGCCTGTTTTGAGTTCCGTTTCAAGTATGACGAACCTTATGAAATAACCTTTGTATTGGATGATTATTTGATTTTATTTGAATGATGCTAATATATATGAACATGCTTTGAATGATGATGATGACGATGATGGTTTGAATATGAGACGATGTTGTTCATCGGATCGATGATGGTATAAGTATGTTATGTATATGTTTGCATTCATTCATAGTCATTTGTTGAGGGCTGTATCCAGATGATTGTTGTGGATCAGTGAAGGGTATATTTCCCATGGTGTGGAATTTGTGCTGGCAGGGCCGTATCTTGATGATGTTGGATCAATCGGTGGGTTATTCCCATTGATGATGTTGGTACCACGTGCATAGTGTTAGTTCATTCATATGAATGATTTTCATAACATGATTGAATGTGTTTCAATGTTATGGTTTGATGATATGTTGATTACATGATGGTGAATTATCTGAATATAATACAATTGGGTGAATAATATAACCATGATGTGTTATTGTTTATGATGCAATAATATTTGTTAATCGTGAATGAGACTCACCCTTACATGTTGTCATTTTTCAGATTGAGGATAGCGACTTTCGACTTGGTGAGGAATAGCTCATAAGTCATTGTGTTTAGTATAGCGTCAGGTGTCATGCTCTGATAATGTAACACTGGGGGATGCAAGTTTTTGAGTTTATGGTTTTAATGACTACATTGTTTTGTTTTGAGTTATTTTGTGGGATATGGTATCAAAGGTGTTATACTTATCTGTACGATGAATTTTTCGCTGTGTTAACATGAGATGTTATGAATTATGATAAATTATTCCTTAGTGAATGCATGACAATGACGTATGATGTTTTATTTGTTTTTGAATTGTGGAACCCTTGTTTTATGTTTACTCTGATTATTATTATAATTGCCGCAGGGGTTTAGAAGGGTGTTACAATAGTGGTATCAGAGCATAGTTAGTCGTTGTGACCAGAGTCTTAGTGTTGGTCTTCTCTGTGTATGCGACTGGTGCGAGTTAACCCTTTCTCTACTTTTGTTCTAACGAAATTGTTTATGATTTAAGCAGGGTAATGGCTGGAAGAGGTGGAAGAAACGATGATGAAATTGGTGAGGCTTTGGGGATGATTGCTGGTGTGCTGGGAGGAAATGTCAATAGTGCTAGAATTGGTGCAAAAAGACAATTGGCATAATTTCAAAGGAATAATCCTCCGTTGTTCAAAGGCACTCACGACCCTGAAGGTGCTCAGAAGTGGCTAAAGGAAATCGAGAGGATTTTCAGAGTGTTTGATTGTGCTGAGAACTTGAAGGTGAGGTATGGTACTCACATCTTATCTGAGGAAGCTGGCGGCTGGTGGATTGCTACCAAGACAGAGCTAGAGACTGATGGGATAACAATCACTTGGGCTGTGTTTAAGAGGGAATTTATGAGAAAATACTTTCCTGGGGATGCTCGGGGAAGGAAGGAGATTTAATTTATGGAATTGAAGCAAGGCCATATGACAATTCCAGAGTATGCTTCAGGTTCGTTGAACTGGCCAAATACTACACTCATTACAACAATGAGGAGGCTGGTGAATTTTCGAAATGCATCAAATTCGAGAATGGCCTCTGTGATGAAATCAAGCAAGGTATCAGATATCAAAGGATTCGACAGTTTGCTGATTTGGTTGACTGTAGCAGGATATTTAAGGAAGACAATATCAAGATGAAGTCATCTCACTCTCACGAGTTAGTTGACAAAAAGGGTAAGAAGCATATGGATAGAGGTAAGCCATATGGTAGATGTAAAGCTGTTGATTGGAAGAAGCCTAGTGGGGGAGACTTCAGTGCTTTTGTCAAAACCTACAACTGTGGCGAGATTGGACACCGTAAGAATGAATGCAAGCTTGATCAAAAGAAATGCTTCAAGTGTGATAAAGTGGGTCACATTGCTGCTGATTGTAAGAAGAAGGTTGTAACTTTATACAACTGTGGTGAAGAAGGTCACATTAGCCCACAGTGTACTAAGCCAAAGAAGAACCAATCTGGAGGAAAGGTTTTTGCTTTGACTGGGTCGGAAACCACTCCTAAAGATCGATTGATTAAAGGTATGTGTTTTATTCATGGCACACCTTTAGTTGCAATTATAGATACTGGAGCGACTCACTCTTTTATTTCATTGGATTGTGCTAAGAGATTGAATTTAGAAATATCTGACATAAATGGAAGTATCGTTATTAACACTCCTGCACCGGGTTCAGTAACTACTTTGTCTGCTTGCTTGAATTGTCCGGTCGATATATTTGGTAGGGAATTTGGAATGGACTTAGTGTGTCTTCCATTGAAATAACTAGATGTAATCCTGGGAATGAACTGGTTGGAATTCAACCGTGTTCATATCAACTGTTTTTCAAAGACGATGTTGTTTCCTGAGGCTATTAATGCTGACGATCTGGATATGACTGCTAGACAAGTGAACGAGGCCATTGAAGACGATGCAACAGTGTTTATGTTGTTTGCGTTGATGAACTTGAAAGAGAAGGCAGTGAGTAGTGAATTACCAGTGGTATGTGACTTTCTGGAAGTTTTTCCAGAGGATGTGAATGAGTTACCGCCGGAAAGAGAGGTAGAATTTGCTATTGATTTGATTCCGGGAACTAGTCCAGTGTCGATGGCACCGTATCGTATGTCACCATCTGAGTTGGTCGAGCTGAAGAAACAAAGAAACAATTGGAAGAATTTCTTGAAAAGAAATTCGTTTCGTCCGAGTGTTTCTCCGTGGGGTGCGCCTGTATTGTTGGTAAAGAAGAAAGAGGGTTCTATGAGACTGTGTGTAGATTACCGACAATTAAACAAGGTTACTATCAAGAATCGGTATCCCTTGCTGAGGAATGATGATTTCATGGATCAGCTAGTTGTAGCGTGTGTATTTAGTAAGTTGATCTGAGGTCTGGGTATAACCAAATTCGGGTGAAGGAGGACGATATTCAGAAGACTGCATTTAGAACGAGGTATGGTCATTACAAATATTCGGTAATGCCATTGTGAGTTACTAATGCACCTGGTGTTTTTATGGAATATATGAATAGGATCTTCCATCCTTATCTCGATAAGTTTGTGGTGGTATTTATAGACGATATTATGATATATTCTAAGAATGAGGAAGAGCATACATAACATCTCAGAATTGTGTTAGAGTTGTTAAAAGAGAATAAACTTTTTGCCAAATTATCAAAGTGTGAATTTTGGTTGGATGAAGTTAGCTTTCTTGGGCACGTGATTTCTAAGAATGGTATTACTGTTGATCATATGATGATAGAAGCGGTATCTTAGTGGGAGACTCCGAAATCAGTATTAGAAATTCGTAGTTTTCTTGGTCTTGCAGGTTACTATAGGAAGTTCATTGAAGGTTTTTCAAAGTTAGCCTTGCCATTAACTAAATTGACATGGGAGGGTCAAGCGTTTATTTGGGATTCAAAGTGTGAAGAAGGATTCCAAGAGTTGAAGAAGAGGTTGACTAGTGCTCCTATCTTGATTTTTCTGAATCCGACAGAATCGTTTGTGGTATATTGTGATGCGTTACTGATGGGTTTAGGTGGTGTATTGATGCATAATAAACAAGTAGTCGCTTATGCGTCGAGACAACTAAAAGTGCATGAAAGAAATTACCCGACTCATGATTTAGAGTTGGCAGCTGTGGTTTTTGTTTTGAAGTTGTGGCGACATTATTTGTATGGTTCAAGATTCAAAGTGTTTAGTGATCATAAGAGTATGAAGTATCTCTTTGATCAGAAGGAGCTTAATATGAGGCAGAGGAGGTGACTAGAATTCCTTAAAGATTATGACTTTGGTTTGAATTACCATCCTGGTAAGGCAAACGTGGTTGCTGATGCGTTGAGTAGGAAGTCCTTACATATGTCTATGCTAATGGTGAAAGAACTGGATTTAATTGAACAGTTTAGAGATTTGATTTTGGTATGTGAAGGTACTCCTAATAGTGTTAAATTGGGTATGCTAAAGCTGACTAGTGGTATTCTTGAAGAGATTAGAAAGGGTCAGAAAGCTGATGTTGAGTTGATCGATAAGTTGACTTTGATTAACCAAGGTAAAGGCGGTGAATTTAGAATCGACGAGAATGGTATAATGAGGTTTGGTGTTAGAGTTTGTGTTCCTGATATTGTTGAGCTCCAAAAGAGTATTCTGGAAGAATGACACCGTAGAGCATTAAGCATTCATCCTGATGCTACCAAGATGTATCATGATTTGAAAAAGTTGTTTTGGTGGCCTGGAATGAAGAAGGAAATTGCAGAGTTTGTTTATTCTTGTTTGACATGTCAGAAGTCAAAAATTGAGCATCATAAGCCATCTGGGTTTATGCAACAGATGTTTATTCCTGAATGCAAGTGGGATAGCATATCGATGGATTTTGTTTCTGGTATGCCGAGAACTGTTAAGAATTGTGAGGCAATCTGGGTTGTTATGGATAGGTTGACAAAGTCTACTCATTTCATACCGGTAAGAATGGATTATTCTATGGAGAAGTTGGCTCAATTGTATATTGAAAAGATAGTTAGTCTGCATGGCGTTCCTTCGAGTATCGTGTCCGATAGAGATTCGGGATTTACGTCTAAGTTCTAGGAAGGTTTGTAGAGGGCTTTGGGTACTAAGCTGAGATTGAGTTCTGATTATCATCCGCAGACTGATGGACAGACTGAGAGGACGATCCAATTGTTAGACGATTTGTTGCGTGCTTGTGTGTTAGAAAAACGAGGTGCTTGGGATAGTTCTATGCCTTTAATTAAATTTACCTACACCGTTGTGTTGGTTAGAATCTGGTGAGAGTGCTATGATCGGGCCAGAAATTGTGCAACAGACTACGGAAAATATTAAGATGATTCAGGAGAAAATGAAAGCTTCTTAGAATCGTCGGAAGAGTTATCACGACAAGAGGAGGATGACACTTGAGTTTCAAGAGGGAGATCATGTGTTTATAAGGGTTACTCCTATGACAGGTATAGGCCGACCTTTGAAGTCAAAGAAGTTGGCGCCGCGTTTTATTGGTCCGTTTGAGATTTCGGAAAGAGTAAGAGAAGTGGCCTATCATATTGCTTTGCCTCCGATGCTTGCAAGTTTGCATGATGTATTTCATGTGTCATAGTTGAGAAAATACATCACGGATCCGTCCCACGTGATCTAAGTAGACGACGTGCAGGTGAAAGACAACTTGACGGTTGAGGCTTTACCTGTGAGGATTGAGGATCGAGAGCTGAAGCAATTATGTGGCAAAGAGATAGCTTTAGTCAGAGTAGCTTGGGGAGAACCAGCGGATGGGAATGTTACCTGGGAGCTAGAAAGTCAGATGAAGGACTCCTATCCGAAACTTTTTACTTGAGGTATGTTTTCGAGGACGAAAACTCTTTTAGTGGGGGAGAGTTGTAACACCCGTATTTTTCTAATTTTAATTTAATTGGAATTTAAATTAATAATTAGGATTATTTTGGTTTTGTGAAATTAATTGGAAAAGGTTGGTTTATGGCATTGGGCCATGTGTGATACTAGACAGAAGGGGGGGGATTATGTTGGTAAAGCCCTTTTACTAATTAAAAATTTATTTTTCATAAAAATTAGGAATTGGGAGAAAAGAAGAAAGATTAGACGTGAAAAGAGAACAGAAGAATATAGAAGCTGATACGAGAAAGAGGAATAGAAGAGGAAGAAGACCAATCAAGAATCTTTGGCTAAGGTAAGGGGGACTCTTTCAGTTAGCATCTCTTATCGTATTATAGATGATAATGTTGATTAGATGTATTGCTTAGGTCAATTTGATTATATGTTAGATTGAGGTTTAGGATGATTTTGAGGAGGATCATATAATTTGATGTTACCCATGTTGAATTTTGTGTATAATTGTGTGTTAATTGATGTTATGGTATGAATGTAGTGTGATTGATGTGTTGCTGTGTTCATCCATGGAAACTAAATATGAGAATAAGGGTTTCTAAATGATTGAGTAGAAGTTAGGTTTTTAATGTGTAAAACTGATATAGGATGATAGATTGGTGAAGTTGAACGAATCCTATATGTTAAAGTGTGCAAAAATGTTGTTTTAGACTCAAAATCACAGAATGTTAATGGTGAAAACGAGTGGAAAAAGGACTGGTACGGTTGCAGGTTTTGGAGAAGTCACTGGTGGTTCGCGTATGATACGCATATGGTGCGCGTATAAGGGGCATTCCCAAGGGTCGTACGCGTATGGTACGATGCCCTGTCCCGTCGAAACGCATCCTTCTGTCGGTACGCGTATGATACGCGTATAAAAAATGAGCGATACACGTATGGTAGAGTGATACGCGTATGAGACGTTTTTCTATGAGAATTAGCTTCTGCTGATACGCGTACGGACAAGCGTGTGTGCAGAATTTTTCCGTTTTGTGATTTTTGAAAGTTTGATGATGCGTAACTTTTGAACCTTTGGCCTGTTTTGAGTGTTGTTTCGAGTATGATGAACCTTATGAAATAACCTTTGTGTTGGATGTTGTTCATCGGATCGACGATGGTATAGGTATGTTATGTATATGTTTGCATTCATTCATAATCATTTGTTGAGGGATGTATCCAGATGATTGTTGTGGATCAGTGAAGGGCATAATTCCCATTGTATGGAATTTGTGCTGGCAGGGCCGTATCTTGATGATGTTGGATCGGTCGGTGGGTTATTCCCATTGATGATGTTGGTACCACATGCATAGTGTCAGTTCATTCATATGCATGATTTTCATAACATGATTGAATGTGTTCCAATGTTATAATTTGATAATGTGTTGATTGCGTGATGGTGAATTGTTTGAATATAATACAATTAGGTGAATAATATAACTATGATGTGTTAATGTTTATGATGCAATAATATTTGTTAATCGTGAATGAGACTCACCTTTACATGTTGTCATTTTCAAATTGAGGATAGCGACTTTCGACTTGGTGAGGATTAGCTCATAAGTCACTGTGTTTAGTATAGCGTCAAGTGTCATGCTCTGATAATGTAACACTGGGGGACGCAAGTTTTTGAGTTTATGATTTTAATGACTACATTGTTTTGTTTTGAGTTATTTTGTGGGATATGGTATCAAATATGTTATACTTATTTGTACGATGAATTTTCCGCTATGTTAACATGAGATGTTATGAATTATGATAAATTGTTCCTTAGTGAATGCATGACAATGACGTATGATGTTTTATTTGTTTTTGAAATTGTGACACCCTCGTTTTATGTTTATTACGCGGGAGTTTAGAAGGGTGTTACTGTTCTTGAAGGATCCTTTCATAAGTGATTTGAAAGGTAACGAAATAATGCAAAATATGAATTAATGAAAACAGATTTAGAACAATGGTGATGGTGTTATTGAAAAACATATGGATTTCATGTCCAAACTCCAAAAGAAAATATTTTTGTAAAAGTTTAAGAAAATATGAAATAAAATGTTGAATAAAATTTAAATATATATAGCAAAATGACTAATTCAAAAATAAATAAAACTTTAAACACCCATTAATAAGAAGGTTAAACTTCAAAGTCTGACAAACTTAACTTTGCCATTATTATAATATTTCAAAATTTACCTGCTCATGTCATATCTTTATATATCTAATTAAACTTAAGCTACATTCTTTAATTTTTTTGTTAAAGAAAGCTGCATCTTTTGTTTGGCGTGACTGATAATCTTTTATTATTTTAATTTGCCCCTTAAAAGTTCATATGCTTCCAATCTCATCAGAGTTTCTTTAATCATACTAAACCTCAAAAAAGCATTTAGCAGTTTATACAACTTGAACTTGGTTATGATTATCCTTAGTAACCAAAAGCATTTTATCACAATAAAACTAAGTATATACCTTTGTCCAGATTCTGTGCTTCATAATATAAAAAAATTACACATATCTGTTATTTACTTTAGTGCTTGACATCATCAAATCATCACCCTTGAGACTTAGATAGATAGTACCTTCAAAGCATTATCAATCTTTTCCTCAGATGGTTCACAAGAGGACTCTCATCTGGTACAATATCATCTCTTTGGTAGCTTCCTGGACCTCTAAGTTTATCATCTGAACAAGAGGAGCTGCATATATAATGCTCATACTGTCCCTTCTTATTCTCAACATCCGCAGCATATTTTTTTGTCTGAAAAAATAATGAGGTCATAAACTGTTACAACTAAGCGAAAAAAGTAGAATTGAAAAATTTAAGTGATAATAATATGATCAAAGAAAAACAAACCTTCTCATCGATAGTTCGATGAGCTAGCACAGTCTTCAGTACTTCATACAAGACAGTGGCAATCTGAACATTCGTAACCATCTCCTCCTGATAGAGTAAGAATTATGATTAAATAAATATTTTAGATATTAAATTAGGAGAACAATTTATTTTAGTATTATATTTTGTAATATTCTCTAGAATGTTCTTAAGATATTGTTGAATTGGGCTTTAATTAGTATTGGGCCTTTAGTTTATTATCCATTAGTATTATTATATATATGTAGTGTCTTTGACACTTGAAAATCAATCAAAAAGAAATCAAAGTTATTTTTATCTCTATTTTCTTAGTTTATTTTTAATGTCTTCCTCTTTTTATTGTTGAACCCTAATTTTATAGTTTTGGTAGGATAGCTTCCTATCAATTGGTGCTTTCATTTTGAACTTAAATCCTTCCTTTCATGGCATATCCATATTATCATTCATATATCCCATACACTCCGTTCATTCCATATCAACAACAACACATAATTTCTACTTCACCTCCATTTTCCACATTCAATGAACATTCAAGTTACCCTCACTATCAACCTCAATCTCAAGATTTCTATTCCCAGCTAGAAACCCTAAAACAATATTTGATTGAAACTCATGAAATCAAAAAAAAATCAAGAGAAGAGATGCAGAAACAGATTCAAAATTTGAGTCTTTCTCTCAAAGCATCACAACTTGCTTACAAGGAAAAACCACCAGATCTATACAAACCACAACCAAGACAACCTAATTTGCATTATGCCCAAAGAAAACACACAGCAAAGTTTCAACAAGAACAACATGAAGAAGAAAAACTTCCTGATTCACTAAAATCCTCTTTGACGGTAACTCCGGCATCTTCTCCGGTGATATTTCCGACGCCGGCAACACTTCCATCTCCGCCTTTGAAACCACCTTTAAAACCTCCTAACAGAGATTCATCTCAGCCACCACTATTGAAACCGATAAGTAATATTTCATCTTTGTCACCACTACCAAAACGTTCTATTGTCAGAGTCAAGAGTTGTGCAAATCCAACTTTAAAATCACATTTAGAGCTTGACAACAAAATTCCAACTCCACCGGAACCTCCAACAAAAACAATTTCATTTTTGCCTTCAGTACCTCCACCGCCAATCTACAGTCGCCACTCGGTACTGCGACCACCACCGTCAAAACAACATGATTTGTTTCTAACACAGTCTCCACCTCTGTTGCCTCTACCACCTAAAACCCCAGATTTGCAAACATCATCGGAACAACCATCGCCGCCGCCTCTAAAACACCATTTTCATTTAGCTCTGCGACCTCCTTCTAAACCACCTGACTTTGTTCGAGCGACGACAGTACCACCACGACGAGTCACGTTCGGAGGTGTTGAAGACTCCTTTTCCGACAACAATTTTTGCATCTTAATTTTTGACCCCGGCGGCCATGATCACCCTTTAACCGGCGTTGATTCATTGTAAGATGAGAAAGAAGGAAAAGGGATGAAGAAACCCAGAAGAAGAATGGGAAAGATAAAAAAAAAGGAAAAAAAAAAAAAAGGAATCTGCTCAGGTATAATTGAAATGGAAGCCAGCTGTTTCCAATTTTCCATACCCCTCACATGCTCCCATGTGCTTCTCTATTATTCATATAACCAGACACGTGACACTTTTCTTTCAAAAAAAATAAAATACACCCATTTTATGATGCCTACCTATTTGATGAATCAACTTTCTTAGCACGTATCTCGGTGGCAACAAAAGAATGCGGACAGTCAGGCACTACCAGAAAAACAAATATTTTCTCAATGGTAATGTATGCAATGGCAACAAGTAGCTTTTCACTATTGACACTCTATTCTATTGATTCTGGAACAACAACACAAGTGCAATCATCCACCCATTTGTCAATATGTGTTTCTCATCAATTTAAGCAATGGGATCCTGGGAAAAAAATGATATTATTTATCTTTTTACAACCTTGAGGACAAGGTTGTTTTTCAAGGGGTAAGTAATGATAGAGTAAGAATTATGATTAAATAAATATTTTAGATATTAAATTAGGAGAACAATTTATTTTAGTATTATATTTTGTAATATTCTCTAGAATGTTCTTAAGATATTGTTGAATTGGGCTTTAATTAGTATTGGGCCTTTAGTTTATTATCCATTAGTATTATTATATATATGTAGTGTCTTTGACACTTGAAAATCAATCAAAAAGAAATCAAAGTTATTTTTATCTCTATTTTCTTAGTTTATTTTTAATGTCTTCCTCTTTTTATTGTTGAACCCTAATTTTATAGTTTTGGTAGGATAGCTTCCTATCACCTCCCTTCAACAGAAACATCAGAAGAAGAAGAATAATAAGACATTTGTAAAATCACACAACCTCCAAGAGCAAGTTTAAGAAAAATCAAGCCTTACGGTTCTTTAGTAAATTCACCATCCCGGATTCTAGTCTCGTAGAAAGTTTGGTAGTATGTTTCCGTGTTATCTCCTCTTCCTACAAACATGAATGTTAATAAACCAGTTTCAAAATATGAAAGAATTGCGAGAAATTAAAATTAGGCTGTGTACCCTTTCGACCTTGCGCAGCAGACAAGTCTTGAATTGTCGGACGCCACACCCACTTGATGTTGGATCAATTGTATGAGCCTTCTCAAATGCAGCAGCCAATGGAAAAACAACTCACAAAGATAGGCAACTCTAGGATTCTCCAACTCAATACTATTGGCAGATCTAAGAAGGAACAATCTCACCATCCATAATATTCTCTTCACTGGTGCCCATGTTTCTACCAGAAAAACCGAAACCAATGCAAGTTTATATTTTGAGAATTGGGGATGAAACTTGCATGCAAAGGAAAGCACGTGGAAAGTGAAAAAGATGAATGAGATATGACAATGCAATATTTGCAGGTTGGTTTCATTTTCTTTCAAAAAAAATTAGGAGTTAAGGCATACACTGATAGGAAGATTCCTATCAAGACTACAAAATTAGGGTTTTCTAACTAAAAGGAGAAGAACAATAAAATTGACTAAATAAAATAAAGGAAAATAAAAGACATTTTCATTTGATTCTTGATACCTAATGTCTCAATGAGACTACAATATATAGTACTTCTAATGATAATAAACTTAAAGCCCAAACACTACTAAAAGCCCAATTCAACCAAACTTTCAAAATAAAATAACAATAACATTATATTACTAATTAAAATATCTAATTGCACCTCTCTATCATTGCCGCCGGGTTCACTCGAACCTTGTCCTCAAGGTTCAAATGCAAGTATGAAGGTTTGTGGATTTGACGGGTGTGTAGTAGCCCATTTATCTCATGAAGAAAAATTGTCAAGGGAACATTTCTTAAAAGCCCAATTTAAATCTTCAACGTATGTCCACACTTTTCCATAGCAAACTTGAATTTTTTTTTTCCATAGTAAACTTTTTACTATTTTTGAATGAAAGGCAATTGTCACCAATGTCTGTGGACCCCCACAAATCATAGGAAACCAACCACACAAAACCAACCACACACACGTTATGAAAAAGAGAAACAGCACATGAGAGAGAGAATATTGATTGATAGAAATTTTGTCGTTTTCTTAAAGAAACACCACCTGGTATTACTATCTTCTTTATTCAATATGCCCCACTAAGCCATAAACTTGAAACCGCATAATCCGCAACTATTAACAACAGATCTGTAACTTCTGATTTTGAAGGACTGGTGTAAAGTGGATTGAAAGGGGTGGTGCACGGTGGAGTGAGTGATCGGAGCAAGTCTCCACCAGGATCAAAGATGACAATGAAAAATCCAAATAGATCAAAAGTGGAGCAAAGAGGTTGAGGTATAAGAGTTTTTGCCGGCGGTGATGTTTTTGCCAGAGATGTCACCTGAAGTATTGTCGGAGGTGTTGTTGACATCAGGAAATTCATCGGAGCAGAAGTCGGGTATGGTGTCGGGGTCGAAGATTTTGCCGGAGAAGAACTCATAAACACTGTTGGAGTCAGTGAGTTCGTCGGAAATACTGTCGGAGTCGGAAATATTGCCGAAAAAGTATTTTTTTTCTCTTTGGATTTCAACCCTGCATGTTCCAAAGGTTGTGGATCTGATGATTTTGGTAACGTCGAAAATGTCACCGGAAATGTCGTCGGAGATGACACCGGAAATGCTGTCGGAGTTGAAAATTTCGCCGGAGGAAATGTTTGCAAGACAGAACACTTTTCTATTGATGTTTTTAAATTAAAATGAAATTCCTTCAAACACTCTATAAAATTTGTATCTGATCTAGCAATTTCTTGAAATGAATCTTTCATCTCATCTTCAAATTTGCTAAACCCTTCTAAAACTTGAGAAAAAGATTTCTGCAGATCTGCATTTAGAATGGATGTTGTTGATGTTGTAGAGGTGGAAATGAGAGCTTGTTGTTGACAGGTATGTGTGTTGATGTTGGTGGATTTGGATTTTTTGAGAACGGTTTTTGATTTTTTTTCTAAGTTTTTCTTAAAAGAGGAATGAGACACTTGTAAATGCTTTTCAAAATCTCTTCTATTTCTAGAATGTGTTTGATATTGATGAAAAAGTGTGGAAGAGGTATTTGTTGGTTGGAGTTGTTGATGATAATAATTATTGTAGTCATATGAATAAGGAGATGATGAATATGGGTTAGGATGAGATGGATGTGGTGAATATCCATGATTTAGATACAACTTTGGTGATGATGATCCAACATGAGTGTAACAAGGTGTAAAAAGTTTCCATGGAAAAGATGGAAATGAAGGTGTGGTAGGAGATGGAAATGAGGGGTTTGTGGGATAGGTAGGAGGAATACTCCATGAATGATATGGATGATATGAAGGTGGAAGATAATGATAATCCATAGGAGGATTTGAGTAAATGGATGAAAGCACCAATTGATAGGAAGATTCCTATCAAGACTACAAAATTAGGGTTTTCTAACTAAAAGGAGAAGAACAATAAAATTGACTAAATAAAATAAAGGAAAATAAAAGACTTTTTCATTTGATTCTTGATACCTAATGTCTCAATGAGACTACAATATATAGTACTTCTAATGATAATAAACTTAAAGCCCAAACACTACTAAAAGCCCAATTCAACCAAACTTTCAAAATAAAATAACAATAACATTATATTACTAATTAAAATATCTAATTGCACCTCTCTATCATACACTCACACATCACATTGCTTTTTTGGGTTAACTTTTTTGAGAAAAGTTTCGTCTTTTGGAATTGAAAATGGGAATTAACGAATTGGGGATGAAGCTTATATGCAAAGGAATGTGAATGTGAAGTGCTTTGGAGGTTGAAGTTGCTATCACTTTAGTCTTTTCTTATGTATTAGAAAATATTTGGTTTATGGTTTATTAATTTGCTCTCATTAATTACTGATTTATGGTTTATTCATTTTATAACTTGCTCTATTTTTGCTTTTCTCGAAAGGGAATTGCTAAAGTGATGCTAAGGAAAAACTAAAAATATTCTCGGATTTCGGAGATACATCTCCATACGCATGCACCCAAAATACAACGTTTCAGATTTAATGGTGAGATTCTAGCTTTAATTAAAAAAATTAAGGAGATGCATCTCCGTATGTTTTCAACATCTAGATTTTACACTTCCTATTCACGGAGATGCATCTCTGGATGATATTTAATCAAAAGGGCGCCATAACCCTTCTCTTTACTCACTTCTCATAATACTCTCAAACTCTCAAACTGTGAAACTCTCGTCTCTCAAAACTTTCTACAATAATAAAAAATGATAAATTTGTAGAAAATAAGATTTAACAATATTTTATGAGAATTTTGATAAAGTAGTTCTTATTTTTAATATTTTTAAAATTTTATCATTTAGAAGTATTATAGAAAAAAGAAATGTTTAAATTAATATTTTTTAGAAACTTTTTATAAACTTATAATATTATAGACTTCATTTTAAATAAAAGAAAACATCATTTATTTTGAAAAAACACCCACAATAAATTTATAAATTTTTACTTTAGAGCATACTAAGATGCTCTCTTACAACATTTATATAATGCAATTGTGATTTTTATTAATAAAACAAATGAAGATAAGATTACGGTGTAATAAATATTCATTAAAAAAATGAAGGATTATTGATGGGTCATCAATCTAGTCAAATTAGGACAAAGCTCAAGCTAATGAAAACATAGACGATGCAAGTGAAAATTAAATTAGTTTATAATCTATAATAAAAGAGTATATAAACAATTTATTTTTCTGAATTAAAACACATGATCTCAAAAAAGTGATAACTTAAAAGAAAATAAATTTTGACTTTTCATAAAAAATGGGTTTGATCAGTACTATTCTTGTTTTTGTTTTTTTTGAAGCCAAAAAATGATTTTATTATTTTTGTTTTTGTTTATTAAGGCTTCATAACCTTATTTATATATCATTGAAGTTTCTCTATTTAGTCAATTGATAACTAATATTGTGTAACAACTCATTCATTCCTAAGTTGTCATGTACCTCATCCAAACCCAAATGACTCTGTTATCTCACTTATACCAAATGAAGAATATAATTTGAGGATTTACACCTGTTATACTAAAAATGTGTGTAAATAACAAATACAATGATAATTTTGTAAATAAAGTATCATTTCAAGTTTTGCCACATAATAATAGATGTACTATTTTTAAAAAACGGATGTAAAATTGAAAGAGTATTTGTCATCAAACTCTATTACTCATGTTATATTAAAAGAGGGTGTAAATTTTGAAAATCAAAAAAAAAAATATATTGCTCCTATTATTTCTATAAGCAATAATATATTGAAACAGAGAACCCAAGTTCTCAACCCACTGAAAATTCTGGCATGACAGACTCGGATGTCAATCCCGATGTCAAGACACCTGATCTGTTATTAATGTAGCACAAGCAGAATAGAAGGATCCCCCATTATTTAATTACTCTTAGAAAAGATTCAATGAGACCTGGGATCACACACGTTCAGTATACATAACCAGATTATAATTTTTACATGATTCTGTGTAGGAACAACTAACACTTCTGAACCTGATGTTATAAACAAAGTCATAACATTCATAACTGAACAAACAATGCAGAAGATAAATAACACAGTTAATTGTTAACCTAGTTCGGTATAACTACCTACTCTGGGGGCTACCAAGTCAGGAAGAAGATTCCACTATCAGTAGTACTATTTTATATAAACAACCTCTGGTTTACAGATAAACAACCTCTGGTTTACCTAGTCACTGCCCAATGCAACCTTTATCTCAGAACTCCATCCAAGATAAGAAAACCTCTGCTCACTCCCTGGTGATACCTAACTATTACAACCCTGCAACAGCTATTTACACAATTAACAATGAACACATACTTGATCTTGCTTCACAGCTTCAATCAAGCTTACAATACTCAACTCTTACCTACAGGTTTCGAGTGAGGACAATCACTTCTCTAACCTACAGGTTTCGAGAAGGACATGGCAGCCATCCCACAACCTGGATGGTCTACCTATAGAAACCCTTATGACTACATCGTTATAACCTGATCCCAAACTGGATTTGGGCTTACAAATCGCAGCACTCTTGCTGTTACAAATATGCAGAAAATATTCTGCTACAAATAAGGTCTTTCAATCATGAGTTTCCTAAATTAGAAACTGCTGAATCTTCAATCTTCTGATCTGATTCTTCCTGAATCTTCAATCTTCTGATCTGATTCTTCAATTATTCTTTTGACCTTTAAATATGCGCCACATAGGATTACATAATATTCACATAGAATATTCTGTATCTGTTAAGTACAAACTTAATCTTTCTTCGAGTTCTGCAGGCGCGATGTCATGAGTTGATGTCATGACATTCCATTTAACATCTTGCTTATACCTGTTTTGTTCGTTATAAACTTGCAAGATTCACATTTTGACCATTTGCTGCTATTATATGTTTTAGCCAAACATTAGACAATAATACAGGACAGGCAGAGCATCAACAACCACAATTACAAAATACCGAGGAAATAACCCTGGAAAGAAAAATTACACGCTAATTGAAACTTAAGACATGTAAAACAAAGGATTTTTGCTAAACTCGTAAAAGTTACAAATGGGTTGGTTGGTTAATTTTTTCTATAGACGCTCACATCCAAACCAAAACTTTAATTACCCAAACAATATCACGAATATTCCACGTATCATTTCTGAAAACAGTGCCATTCCTCATGATCCAAAGATTCCAACATATGGCCAACCAAACTTCTCCTTCCTTCCCTTTCCTTAATCTATAAGATTTGCAAAAAGAGGACCACGTCAAAAAGCTTTCCGTAAATTTTTCGATTTATAATCCACAAGACTAATCCACTTGGCCACAACAAGTTATAAAAATATAAACCATATAATCACAAACGGGGTGTAAATTTTAAAATATTTATACTTTTTAACACTACAAAAAAAACTTAAAATTGCCCACAACAAGTTGTCCACAACCTTTGGCTATCAGTACATCACATAATTTTGAATTTAAAAAAATTTTCGTTTATTATTTTTCAATGTAAATAAATAGTCTTTCAATTTTACTATACAATGTCAACCTGTTGTTATTTTCCATGCTCTTAATAAGTTATTTTATCTTTATTTTTAGCCTTTCTCCTTTTTTCTTTTCCTCACTCAAAAGACAAACTAACTTTTATAATCACAATAACTGTTTTTCCTTAAACTCATCTCAAACCGTAGTGCAATCGCCGCCAATATCAACATCCCTATCGTTGCCACCTTCATCAACATTTCTTCAATGATCTATTCCCTAACCCTAGAAGTATATTCATAATCGCAGGTTTGGTGACCTATTCCCTATCTCAATGAGCACATACACACCCGCGTTTTCATTTACATTCTTCCATTCTCAATTTTATTTATTGTTTCACTTTCTTCTATTTTATTATTGAAGGGAATTTTCCACAGGTAAGTAATTCAAGGTGAGGTCTCTTTTGACATAGGTGACAGTTGCTTGGTTTATGCCATGACTGCATGATCCTATTCTATTTATTGGTGTTTAATAGTTTCCTTTGACATAGGTGAGAGTTGCTTGGTTCACGGCTTCTTCAACGCTTTTGCTTGAGTCTGTATATTGCACTTTAGTTTTTATTGTATTTGATATTGATTTTGTACATTCCTAGTATGGTTTCAATATGTTTACTAAGGCTGCAACTAGGAAACTTTTATCAAATTAATGTCCTTTTAAAAAGGTGATTTTTTCAAATGTCCTTGAGCTTATAATAAATATTTGATTTAAACCCAAATGTAATATTTTGGTTAATTTAAAATAATAATTCATAAAAAATAATAATAAAATTATTATATAAAACAATGTCAATGAATATATCCCATACTATATTCATCTACCAATTCAAAATAACATAATCACTATGCTATATGAAATCCAAGATCTAGGAAACTTAACCTTTAACAACATATCCAAATTATCATGTTAAAATACGAAGAAGATAACAATATCTAAATACCCAAAACATGAGTTCAAATAAACTCCCAAGTGTTACATGACCAGAGCATTTTAAATTTTATTTACTGTTTCATTTTCTTCTATTTTATTATTGAAGGGAGTTTTCCACAGATAAGTAATTCAAGGTGAGGTCTCTTTTGACATAGGTGACAGTTGCTTTGTTTATGCCATGAATGTATGATCCTATTCTATTTATTGGTGTTTAATAGTTTCCTTTGACATAGGTGAGAGTTGCTTGGTTCACGGCTTCTTCAACGCTTTTGCTTGAGTCTGCATATTGCACTTTAGTTTTTATTGTATTTGATATTGATTTAGTACATTCCTGGTATGGTTTCAATATGTTTACTAAGGCTGCATCTAGGAAACTTTTATCAAATGTCCTTTTTAAAAGGTGATTTTTTCAAATGTCCTTGAGCTTATAAGAAATATTGGATTTAAACCATAATTATTTGTTAAGGACTATTTCATATTATTGATAAACAAACATTTTAGGGTTAAATATACGCTGCCCCTACCATTAGGGTGAGTTTTGTTTTACACCCCTATTAATTATTATTTTTTAGATTCCCCCTTATAAAACACATATTCCATTTTCAATCACCTCTTTATATACCAAACTCACATATTTTTTATTGAATTGAAAATGGGTTGAGACCAAATGGGCCATATGGTTGAGACCAAACACACATATCTTATAAATCTTATTATTTTATAAGATCTCTCACCATTTTATCTCTCTTTGAGCTGCATTGTCAAAATACTCCCAAGTAAAAAGGCTTCATTATGAAAATTATCTCCAATAAAAAGCATTGAATAACCAGGACTCTATGTTTTAACCACTTTCTGTTTCCACAATTCATCATGTATTTCTCTACCAAAATATAAAACAAAAAAGACCTTTATCTCAATATATTTTATCTTTTTAAAGAATTATTTATTCTAATATTTATCCTGTTAAATACTTTAAATGTTATCAACTTAGATATCTATTGAAGAGTCCTCTTTTTCTCTCTTTTATTCACATTGTCGGGAAGAGTCCCCCATCGACATGTGTCAATATTCCTATACAAATCATTAAATGTCATCACTGTTGGAATTAAACCCAAAGTAGGGGGACGAGTTATCGACTTCAGTCGTGACGCCATCAGTGAATTCCTTGGAAACCCTGTTGTATTAAAAGAAGGACAAAGATACAGGTTTCAGGAGTCAATCAATGCAGTACCTGACGCTGATGCAATATCTGCAGTGATTCTCAAAGAAGGATGGAGGTTGATAAAAATCCTAATGGGGTGCATTAAGGTACAATCGAGAGGATTTGCTCCTAGAAGCACAAGTACTTCTGTTGTTTATTCTTCACAATGTTCGACCATAGAGTCACACATCTACCTTCACCATGGACACCGCACAACTCCTCTACCTAATGATTGAAGGGAAAAGAATTAACATAGCACGCATTATTTCAAATGAAATGAGAACCGTAGCTGAAAGTGGAAAAGAGTTTGGTGGAGGAACCCGATCATCACATCCGCTTGTCTTCCCTGGATTAATCTTGGGATTACTCATGGCAGGCCGTGTGAGAATCCCAAGTACCATCCGTTTTGAGATCAAAACCAAAATAGATGATACATATGTGCGCAGGTTTTGCATGGAAAAGAAGAAGAAGAAAAACAAAGATGAGCAAGCAAGACAATCTTCTAACACTACATCTTTTGCCGATTGGGATCCGCGCCTCCAACAAGTATTCTCAGAACCAAAATGATTCTAACCATAGAGTTGTTGTGTCTTTACATGACTCTTTTTACAGGATGCAGCTTGATGGAAGTGCGGGACAACCGACAGCAAGGCAGCATTACATGACACCCGAGGAGTTCGCTACACACATTGCGTGGCCTGGGGATAGGCCATTCCATTTAGGGGGAGCTGCTGCTGCAATGAAAACATAAAAGAAGGAACCTCTGGTGGTTCCAAGACGGCATCTGAAGCCGGTGATGATGATGAATACATGGGAGGAGAGTGATAAGGGAGAAAACAAACGTTGAAAAGCTCACCGCTAAAACTGAGTGAAACTTTAAAGCTTTCAACATTGTTTCTTTTAATTTTTTTGCATTCTGTTTTTACTTTCAGTATTTATGTTCAAGAACCCAGTTGCTACAACGAGTAAGGGCTTTAGAAGCGCTTATTTTGGGCTTTAAAAGCGCTTTAAAGCACTGCCAAAGCCAGCGCTGGCGTAGGTAATGAAAGCGCTCTGGTAGCCCCCCCTATAAGAGCGCTTTTTCTAGAAAAGCGCTCTGGTAGCCCCCCCTATAAGAGCGCTTTTTCCAGAAAAGCGCTCTGGTAGCCCCCCTATAAGAGCGCTTTTTTCCAGAAAAAGCTCTCTAGTAGCCCACCCTATAAGAGCGCTTTTCTGGAAAAAGCGCTCTGGTAGCCCCCCTATAAGAGCGCTTTTCCAAAAGTGCTTTGGTAGGTTGCATTTTTTTTTTATGCTTTTTTTTTAATCTTAGGCAGCGCTTTTAGTAATAAAGCGCTTTAGTAGGTGGCCCTTTAAGAGCGTTTTTTAAAAGCGCTGTTGTTGCTAAATGAGGTATTTTAAAGTGCAACCTGTAATTTCTGCCTCCCAGTTCGACCTGTAATATTTTCGACCTGTAATATATTTTTAACCTGTAATATTTTCGACTTATAATATATTTTCGACGATATATTTTCAACCATAGGTAGGACTATATATATACTAATATAATACCATTATAATATCCAAAAATATATATATATATATATATATATATATATATATATATATACATCATTATAGTTCCTGTCAAACAAACTAAATCATGTAAAGTATGAATACAGAAAGTTTCACATGTAACTAACTCATGTCAAACAAACTAAATCTGTAACATCAACAATATTATACTGCAAATATTGGCAACAGTATGAACAAAGTTAGTAACCATATATCCTAGAGTACTATAATATTATACTTCAAATCGACACAAATCATACTGCATGAATAGCTGATGAATATAAAATTGACACAAATCCTCTTTGATTTCTTCCAACTTAAGTCTCGTGTAAGAAGCAGCACGGAATTTGTCAAAGTACTACAGAACAAAAACATAATATGAATGATTTAGTTAAATGTAATAAATTATAAGAAGTTATCTAATTAAGTTATAAATCCATACCGTGATTGGAATCTCTAATTGATTCATTTGAAGGATTTCTTTCATAAACCTCAAAACATAGTATCCGCAATCTGAACTGTTTCGCTGTATCGGACACTACATAGAAAAACAAATAAGATTTTATAGTTGTCTTGTTTTATCAAGTAGCATAAATATTATAAGCAAAATTGTGAAAAATAATGTACCTGCACTTTGATCCAAGTAATGTTGTTTGATTTAGTCCGGGATACCTGTGCGTCTCGTTGACTTCGGAACACTTGTATTGATCTAACAAAAATATAAAAGCATATATTTAGATCAATCTCACAAATAATTAAATATATAAATATACACGAATATTTAGAACGATCCCACTTACAAATCAATCATTTCCTTCATAGCCGGATAATTGCTCCACTCACCATCTACCGAATTCAGAAAATATACCACTTCTCTTATAGGGTTGATAGCAAGCAACAACCAGTGTGCTCTATAAATTAAAACAATAGGTTATATGAAAATTTTGCTACGCAAAAGAAACAAAGATTAGATGAACCAAGAATGAGAAACTAACCCTACTGGTCGGGTATTATACGCCCAAAGAATCAGACTTTCTGTATTGCCGGAGGACAGGAATCTATCGACTAAGCGCTGTCTAACTGATTCTGGTTCCAAAGCAATTGTCATTCCGCTGCAATGGGCGGAAGACACGAAACGGAATCTGTTTGATAATGCAGTCCCGCGCAACACTCTGTCATACAACAATCTTAAATAAAAACATAATAAACATTAGATTATTTTCATTGAAATGTGTAAATAATTTGTTCGACTAATTAAATAATATATCGGATGAGTGAATATTACCAGATGTATGAGTGCATATTAGCGGCGCCTAGTTGTTCATGCGTAAAAATCTCTTCCAAGTCATCTATTGCAATATTTGACATGAATTCATTACCAAAGATACCTTCATCCATATTGATTTCACAGAGAGCACCATCCTTCAGATCGGACATATCAACAAGTGTTCCGAGCGTCATCCGGTATCGAGGCACAAAAGCACTACCTTTTTTTGCCGCTTGCTTCGGAGGACCCTTAGGTGGTACGCTACGAACTTGCTGTGTCACTTGTTGTGACCCCCGAGCAGATGCCTAAAAATCATATAACAATCGGTAAAATATAAAATCATGCAGTTTTAGATTCAAATTATATATTAACACCTTAAATGTACCTCTTTTAGTGATGCAACAAACTCCTCCTCCTGTAAAATCCCTTTACCCTTAATTGCGGGTTTTGTAGGAGCAGTCTAAAATTAAAATGTAAAAAATAATTAACGTAATGGTGCAGAATTGACATTCGAAAACTAAATGATTCATAATGTTTTTCAATATACCTCATCACCAATGATAATGAGCTCCGAGGGCCATGCAACAAATGACCCTATTGCATCTCGCATCAATGTTGTCTCTGAGACCATGTCAGGTACCGATAGCATCGCATCATGATCTAATACAACATCAACTGATACTTTTAGGTGTCCATCCGGGAGCGGTCTATGGTGAAGTAAATCTCCTAAAGTGTTGTGCACTTTTCCCTTGCCAACTAGGCAATAATTCGGTAATGATAAGTATAGTTGGCAAGATGAAATGCCCTAAACCAATAGTTAATATAAAGTCATTATCATTAATAAAATAGAACAATTTGTAAGGAAAAAAATTTATAATTACCTTGGGAAGTTTTCTTTGACAGTTGATACTAGCTTTATCACTAGTTTCTTTCACCGATGAAGTATTGCCCTTTTCTCTCATATACATATCTTTATCTCTTTGCAATTCAGAGACTTGTGCTTGCAATTCCTGCAATTTTTGCAACACTTCTTCATTAGTTATTGCGCTTCTTACTTTTTCTGGCAGAATAGAACGTATACCTATTGGTAAAAAATGTTCCATTATAACATGGCAATCATGCGTCTTAAAACTCTTTAACTTGAGGTCTTTCATGGACACAAGTCTTCTAATATCTGAAGAGTAGCCTTCTGGAACTTTAACTTCACTGAGGAACTTACATAATGTTTTCTTCTCCTTTCTAGATAGAGTGTAAACAGCAGGTGGTAGATATGTTCGTCTTCCTTTCGTCACGGGTCCCAATTCAGTTCTCATTCCCATGTTTACCATGTCCTTCCTTATGTTAAGGCCATCCTTAGACTTTCCTTGTATATTGAGTAACGTACCTATAACGCTGTCAAATACATTTTTTTCAATATGCATAACATCCAGGAAATGTCTTACGTACAACGACTTCCAATATGGAAGTTCAAAAAAAATCTACTTCTTCTTCCACCCACCCTTGACAAGTGAATATGCAAAAGGCTTGCCAAACTGAGTGCTCACATCTTTCACTTTTTCAAAAATTTGATCATCTGACAAAAAAGGCGGGGCTGTACGATGTTCGGCCTTTCCATTGAATGCTTTTCTCCACCCACGGTAGTGATGATTAGAATTTAAGAATCTATGATGGCCGAGAAAGACATTCTTCTGACAAAGATCCAATCGTGTCGTATCGGTTTCATCTTCACAAACAGGACACGCTTTTTGACCTTTATTGTTTTACCCGGATAGATTTCTGTATGCTGGAAAATCATTAATTGTTCCAAACAACATCGCCCTCAAGTTGAAACTTTCTTTCCTATACCCATCGTAAACCTCCACACCGTTCTCCCACAAAAACTTTAAATCTTCGATTAAGGGTGCCAAGTATACGTCTATGTCATTCCCTGGTTGTTTAGGCCCAGAAATTAGCATAGATAACATCATGTCCTTACGCTTCATACATAGCCACGGAGGTAGGTTATAAATCATAAGAATCACAGGCCATGTGCTATGCGAGATACTTTGAATACCATGCGAGTTCATTCCATCAGTAGACAATGACAAGCGAAGGTTTCTTGCTTCTTTTCCAAATTCAGGATAATCAGTATCAACTTTCATCCACTGTGGTGAGTCTGCCGGATGTCGTAACTTTCCATCAATAATTCTTTCATCTGCATGCCAAGTCAAGTTTCTTGAATCGGTTTCACTACGATACATGCGTCTAAACTCGGAATTATAGGAAAATACCATAAGACTTTGGCCGGAGACAACTTTTTCTTATATCGAGGGGCACCGCATTTAGGACACTCATTCAACACTGCATACTCGTTTCGAAACAAAACGCAATCGTTTGGACATGCATGTATCTTATCATAGCTCATGCCAATAGAGGACAACATCTTTTTGGCCTCATACGTTCCATTGGGAAGAACATTATCATCTGGTAGCATATCTTTCATTAGGGCTAATAACTCTGTGAAACTTTTATCCGACCATCCATTGTCCGCCTTTAAGTTGTACAACTTTAACACCGCAGACAATCTTGTGAATTTTGTACAACCATCATACAACGGTTTCTCTGCATCGCTTACCAACCTCTCGAACATTTTGGGACAATCCTTAAGTTCTTCTTCAAGCGCTTCTGCAATCTCTTCGACTCGATCATAATCATATGTGTTTGTGCAATCGTCGTTTGAAGCATACTTCGTATTACACCTCGACTCAACATTCCCGTTACTTTTCTCACCATACATTGTCCAACATGTATAACTTTTATCAATTCCAAACCGTAGTAAATGCGATGCCAACTTATTCCCGTCAACCTTACCCCCATAACAGCAACCTAAGCAAGGACACGCCATTCATATCGGGTCTTCGGAGTGCGCAACAGCAAACTTAACGAATTCCCATACCCCTTTCTCGTATTCTTTCGACAATCGGTTTGAATTCATCCATGTCTTAATTAAGCTAAACAAATGCTTTTGCTTCTTAGTTTCTCTATTAGGTACTAAGGAATTCTGTCAAGATAAGAAATAGCTATCATCATTATGTCTTGATCAGAATACCTAATGAGATCCTATAAAGTGTGAATAGTAGAAATAAATCTTGTCAAACCACTCAAGTCTTGAAATAGAATGTTATGTAACTATAGTACAAAAATATACTACTGTGAATAAGCAACACTTAAGCAATACCTAATGAGATCCTATAGCTTTAATA
The DNA here is from genome assembly GCF_029867415.1 of Vicia villosa. NCBI lineage: Eukaryota > Viridiplantae > Streptophyta > Magnoliopsida > Fabales > Fabaceae > Vicia > Vicia villosa. Next base: position 144,244,874 of record NC_081182.1, read on the forward strand.
TTGGTTAAGTTGGTAGTTAGCTAAAGATAGGAAGTTACAGTTGTCTCGATTGTTTGAGTCTCAAAAAGAAGATAGTACCTTATTTTAGCCTACCCCCGATTTCTTAAAGAAGACATTACCTCATTTCAAGGTAATATAAGTCCACAAACCAAAAAAATGGTCGAGAGACACTAAATTGAAATTAAATAGAACCATAAACAATAAACCATAAGCAGAAAACAACAAACTATAAGCAAGAAGAAATGGCTAGTAACCTGAGTTGGACTTGATGTGGGAGACGGGTAGGTTTGAATCGGCATTGTACAAGTAGAAACCAGAGGCTTCAAAGTAACTGTAAAATTAAACACACACGATGCAGTTAAATACACCACTACTAACACAATATATTTTCATACTAACAAACTCTATCTATCAGAACCACTTCTAACTAACTCTAACCACCTTTCTAATAATAAAACATCTAGCCTAACACACCTCTTAAACTAATATAATAACAAATGAATACAAATGAATAAAGAATAACACGTAAACAAAGATTATGATGCTAATTCTAACCTAAGTTCAAAACTAAAAACCAAATGTTTATAAACTAATTATGTAACTTTAAACTAACTATCTAGCCAAAAAAAAATACTTGTATCTAATGTTAAGGCTATACAAATATTATACTTCAAACATTTTTTTTTAAATTCTGAATGAAAAACCTTATAGTCCAAGAAAAATATATACGTAGTACTTGTAATTGTTGAGATGCTTATAAATGATAATCACCATACATAATTCACCTTCTTCTTCTTCTCAAATCTCACTTATTTAAAATGATATGAAATCAATTATCAATGTATCAAAACATATGCCACGGACCCTAATATACAAACAAAGCAAAACAGGGTTTGAAACCTCACACTCACATCCTTGCTACCTGTTAGGAGTAAATTAATGGTAAATTCATGTGTTAATATAAGTGATTTCTTCTCTAAACCAATGCAAAAATGTGATGAATCCATAGGTTTTTATTAAGAATTGAACTGAATAAGTTTAGTTCGTGCGTAAAGCAAATCGAATCACTTGTGGGTGTTATTGTTGCAGGTTTTGAGCTGAATAAGAACTTAAGAAGGACATGAGGAGGAAAGAAAGCTGGAAGTTTCAAAGGCTGAAGAAAAAGATGGAAAGTACAAAGGGCGCGCCGCGAGAGTTCCTAGGCGCGCCGCGAAAATACTTCTGTTTGAGGGGCGCGCCGCGCCAGCCCGTTGCCGCGCCGCGGCCTCGGCGTTAAAAGCCCAAAAGTTCTGTTTTAAAGCCCTAGTTTTCCAAGTGGTGAGATACTTTTGTGGGAGCGAAATTAGGAGAGCTATCTGATTCTGAAGCTGAGAACAACAATTGAAGGTGGATTCTTTACCAATCGAAGACATTCTATTGATGAAGATGAATTCCTCCATTGATTCTTGTATGTTCTTCATGTCTATGGAGAGCTAAATCCCTCTTGTTGAGTCTAAGGTAGTAGTTAACCTATGAATATACATTACCATTGATTAATTCCTGTGAACAATTGTTTGAATTTATTATCAATAAGAAACCTTGCTTTTAATTTACATCATTGTTGAATCTTTGATCGAAAGAAAGGATTTAACTTTTGCCCTAGGTTACTATATTGATTCAATTGCAATTTGCAGAGATGGAATTGTAATTGGGTTTTCATAATTATCGTTCTTAATTACTATTATCGTTATTGTGATTTGGAGAGATCGAATCTCATACCGGTAAAAGTTATCTAATTTGATTTGCAGACATGGAATCTTATTTGAGGATAAGTGAAGATAATGATTCAAAGGATTGTTCTATTGAGAATTAATTGATAATTGTATAGGATTAGGTTGATGAACCCTAAAGACTCAACATCTTTCTTTAATTGTTAACACAAAGTCCTTTACTTGCTTTTATTTTAGTATTTGCTTTTGATATTATTATTAGTATAAAACAAACCAAACCAAATTTCCTAACTCAAAATAAACAACTATAGAACGGCAGTGATATTAACCAATCCCTGTGGATACGATATATTACAGAAAATATTTACCCACAAATACTTTCAACACTACCTCACTTTCATCTTCAACCTCACATTTCCAGAATTTGGGTTTCAAGTAACAACAAAATAGTGAAAGATGATAGAAGATTTACCTGCAAACGAATTCAAAGTTGTTGTTGCTGAGAGGAGATGTTGAGAACGAACGGCTGTGAATGAAGCAGAAGAACGATGCCGGCTGTGAACGAAGCAGAAGAACGAACGATGACAGACCTGTGGAGTTTGGCGGCGGCGGTGTCTTTGTGAAGAAAAACAGTGAAGAAACGATGAAGAAACGATGAAGAATGAAATACAAAACGCATTTGTTTTAATTTGTTTTAAAAAAATTAATTTTAAAATGAGCTACGAGAGCGCTTTTCAAAAGTGCTTTCATAGGTATATCTATACCGGCGCTTTTTCCCTAAAAGCGCTTTCGTACCATATACCTAATGTGCCCTATACCAGTGGTTTTACAAAGCGCTCTCGTACCCACCCTTTACCAGCGCTTTTTAGAAAGCGCTCTGGTACCCCCCCCCCCCCCCCCTTTACCAGCGCTTTCTAGAAAGCGCTCTCGTACCCCCCCCCCCCCCCTTTACCAGCTCTTTCTAGAAAGCGCTCTCGTACCCCCCCCCCCCCTTGCCAACGCTTTTTTCCCTTATTTTTTTATTTTTGTTTTTTGCGCAACCTATAGCAGCGCTTTTCCCAAAAGAGCTTTCGTAGATGCGCTGCTAAAGGACAAATTTGTTGTAGTGTTTGTGTCCTTTTGACTGTATGAATACCGTAACAACTTGATACGCTATGCTATTTTGATCATTAAAAATTTTGTTTCTATATAATTTTGCATTGGCATATTCTTTTTTGTCCTCATCAAGATCAAAAATTTGTTCAAACAATCAAATTTGTTCTCAACAAAGCTTGAGACTTGGAAGGTAATGATAAAATTTGGACAAAATGCACAAGGCAAAGGTACATGTTTTAAAGCTTTGTAGAATGATAGCATATTTTGAAATTTGTGATTTTCTTTTTTGAAATAAATTTCATGCTTCAATTTTGCAAACACATGTTATCTTACTTTGAATCGTGTAGCCAATAAACCAGAAAAGTGAGAAGTCTTCTATTGTGCACAAAAAGAAAAGTTTACAAAATAACTTTGATTGAAACTCGATCGATTCATGTGGAATCTTACAAAACCTTGTGAATACTCGTGTCACATAGAGTCAAGGTTGTTTTACCAAAACAAGAAAAATCATTAAAGCACTTGTCACAGACAAATCAAAAGTTGAGTCTTTCTTTTTCAAAAACAAAAAAAAAAACAAACCAGTTCAAAAACCAGAAAAATCAAAAGAGTATGTCATAAGAAAAATGAAAAAGAAAAGAAAGAAAAGAACAAGTTGGGGAGAGACCTTGTCATCACAGGAACAAAAAGGAAAGACACATAGTCCCTCCCAAAAGAGTATGAAACCAAAAGAAAGACTCATCACAGTGGCATAATAAAAAGTATAAAAAGCCTTAAAAAGAAATCCACAGACACCTCAAAAAGCCTTTGACACTTGTGATCACGAAGGAAGTCGTAAAGGAAATTAGTAAGATGGAAATATGAATCGATCAAGACGTTGATAAAGTTGTTTATGAGAGTTCAAATTACCATCATAAGAATCTTCATCAATTTTATGAAGAAGAGTGTTAGGATAATTCAAAAGAAAAGAGATATGTTTTGTTCAAATTGACCACACGAATTGATTCTTTTAGAAAAACACATGATAGCACAATCATGCTTTGATTCTATCAAGTGACAAGAATAAAAGACCAAATTACAAAGAGCATAAGTCTATTTGAACCACATCAGCTCAAGCAAATGATGGCATACAGAATTTATGGAAAAAAAAAGAACTACTTTGATCTTGCTTGAGGACAAGCAAGAACTCAAGTTGGGGAGAATTTGATGAAAAGCCATAAGTTGTTAGAAAAGCACTCACGAAAACACCAATTATTATACTAACAACTCACTTATTCATGTTTGTTTGCATAATTTGATAAAGAAATGTTACATACATTGAATTATGTTGCATTATGCAGGATAGGAACAAAAAGGATAAAAAGCTCAATCAAGGATGTCCTGGTTCGCCACAGCGAAATCAAAGCAAAAAGACATTCGCTACGCAAAGCTCCGATTCGCTGTAGTGAACACACTCAGAAGCAAACAGAAGCAAACAGAAGCAAAATAGAATCTTTTAAATTCAAATACTTAACCTTTGAGCAATTGTTCGCTTAAGCGAACTTCAGTTTGCGTTGCGAATGAAGGCGGCAGAATCTGTTATAAAAGGAGCAAAGCTTTTGTGCGGAAGGGGATCAATTCTTGAAAAATATAGAATATCAGTAAAAATTGTAATTGTATTAGAAAGAGAATTATAGTAGAGAGAATCAGAGAGTCGAGCTGGATTCATATCAACGATTGAGGAATCATCATTGATGTTTATTCATCTTAATTTCTTCCTTTTTGTACAAGTTACCATGATAATGGTTAACTAAACTCTCTTGCAAGGGATTGGAATACTCTAATGAGATAAGTATGTATGTTTACCGATTGTCCTTATAATATAATCATGTTATTACGATTATCGATTTTATCTTGATTTCTATGTTTGAACTTTAGGAATTATAATGTTAATGACAATTGAATTCAAATTCCTGAATTAAAGATAAATAATCACTCAAATACTAATTGCTATATATAGAAACTAGTAACATACCCGTGCGTTCGCACGGGTATACAAAAATTAGTGTAATATTATTTGAATAATATGAATAGCATGAATAAAAGTAAATAACAAAAATATTTGGAGAATGAAGTATTAATCAATAAATTTACAAATTATAATACATCAAAAGATTGAGTGAAATAAGAAAGCAGGACAATTTTTTACATACAAAATGCAAAGTGGAAGAACCTGCAAGGAAATAAAATGATGTTAGGATGAATAAATAATATAAGATGTAATGTTATGAAATGGGAACGGAAATTGAATTTAGATATTTAAGTAATGTATACCTTTTAGATGTTTTGATATATATGGTTACACAAAATATCAAAATATTTCAACAAAAAATTGAAAATATGGTTACACAAAATATAATGTATTAATGAGAACGGATGTCGATGGTCCAAAATAAAAACACATAATAATGAAAATTAAACATGTATTTCAAGCAAATGTTATTATGTTCCAAGAGTAGATTGCAGCATCATTACTTTTAGATGGAGTATTTGTTGAACTGGTATTTGGACTCCAATCATGTTGGTTTCATGGACTTGGTTGTTCAATGATAGGATGACCAACACTTAAGCTAATCTCTGCAACAAATTATAATTCAAACAATTTATGTAGTATATTCAGAGGAAGTGTAATACAATTGGTTGATCAAGGTGCACTGATAAAGATTACAGATCAGTGAAAGATTGCAGATCAATGAAAGATTACAGGACTTGACATTTGCAAAATATTTGAAATATGATAGTAACCAAAATTAAAAGTAGAAAGGAAAAACAACAAAATATTTGTCATAAATCTGAATTAAAAAGGACTATAAGTATGAATTAAAGAAACATAAATTTGAATTTAAAAGAGCCATAAAAATTATTGAAATAGCTATGATAATCACATTCATTATCTTAAACTCAAATATAGAATTGGAGATAGGTTTGAACCTTTAACTTCTGAACCCAACATGTAGAAATTGAGTAGAACTTTTAAAAAGTAAATAAGCAGGTATGCAACACATTAATTTACTCTTTATTCGATAGAACTTATAAAACAAATAATTTTTGGTAAAAAAAGTATAAAGAATGTTGAACTTAAAATTTTTATGCTTTATGTAATTTGAATTCAACTACTTTCACTAATCTCTCTAATGGATCCATGAAAAACACGGTCAAGGTCAAGCAAGCAATAATCTCTCTAATGGATCCATGATACAAATCAAGATGCAATTCCATCTAGAATATATGCCAAGATAATGATATACCTCTTCATGTTTAATTGTCTGTCCAAGAGGCATGATTGCTTGATTGTCGATAAACCTTGTCGACCTCATTCCTGGATAGCCATAGGTGGTAGCTTTAAGTGATGCAGCAGAAAAGGCGTCAACACTAAAATCAGCCCACTCTAAGCGCGTTCCTTCAGAATGAGAACTAAAACATCGGGAGTGGTATTCTGCAAGTAAAGCAAAGGGAAAACTTTCCATCTAACAATTAGAAGATCTAAATGTTAAACTAAATAAAGGCTTAGAAGATCGAAATTCTAAACTAAAAAAAAACTTAGAAGCTTTAAATGGTAAACTAAAGAGAGGCCATTTAATATGTCGCGTATTCTGATGGGTTTACACACTTACTTGGAGTAACATAGAAGCTTTGGCACAGACAATTCCGCCATGGAGTGAAAGGGAACTTGTTGGATTAGATGTGTTGCTCTTATTCTTGATTGAATTTACTAAAATAGTAACAACCGCATTGCCGTCACAGTGCATAACAGACCAGACATCATCTTTGAATCTATTTTTCAACTTCATTTGATTCTCTGCAAGAATGATTCATTATTATAACCAATACAACAAAGAGTAGTACATCAACATGAAGTCTCAGAGCAACAAAAAGTGATAAATCAAAGGAGATACCTTCCATTATGCGAACACGATCTTACATATTCAAATGACCACCATCTTTGCCATGTTATTCTTCTAACAATAATCAAATCTACATATAAAATAGAAAATAAATGAATAAACCAAATCTAAACTTTCATTAAAATAACAAAGTAGAGATTAGAAAAGAAAATGATGAGGATTCACCATAGAAGAGAAAGAAAAAGGTTTCCTTTCTTCATTTTAAGTAGTGATAATCAAGTATAAAAGGGAATCTATTAAACCTTGGCAGATCTTCAAAAGTTCTATGTCTCTTATTTCCAGATCTTCAAAATCGATCTACATGTAAAATAAAGAGAAAGCATGTAAAGTAGAACTTGAGAAAGATAGATGAGCAAGAGAAGATGAAAGCATTTGAATATGAATGAAGACGTAATGCCGTTTTATTTCCATTAACAGCTACTTGTGCATTAATATTGCAGAAACATCAAAATCCTAGTCTCCAGGTCTGTAAGCATCAACATTAACAATAACCCATCAAAATCATAGAATATCAAGGAGCAGAAATGAAAGATTACAAACAAAAAGGTAAAGGAAGTAAGTCGTACTGAAACATAATCAAACATTACCATTTTCAACTTTAAATATAACAGAAATTTGGTGAGTAGATTGAATCAATAGATCGTTCGAAACAAAAATTCAACCGAGAAAGGCCATGAGATGATGAGTACCAAAATGGCTTTGGTATTTTCATGACAGATAGTGGTGGTCGTAGATAGGATTAATGGAAGGGGCTGCGACATTGTTAGGGTTTGAAGAGAGGGTAAGAATAGATTGGGGAAAGTGAGAAAAGAAGAGGGAACATGAAAGAGAATGAATGGCAGATTGAAATTATGTGTAGGAGGGAAATTTTGATACACACATGGCAGAAGTGGGTTGTTCTGGAGTGAATAGAATGAGATGATTATAAAATGACTTATATGCCCTTTTTAGTAAACAAATTTCAAATGATCAAAGGGTAATATTGGTTTAGTGATGGTATTGTATATTAATGGCTAGATAGTTGATAGGTTTGAGATCCATATTAAATACTTGTCCTTAATGATCTTCTGATTGTTAAATTGATTGAGACATCATCAATTAAACAAACCGAAGAAATTCGTAAAAACTTCGTGTAGACATGCACGTCGCTTTTGAAAAGTATTTGGAGATCTGAGTAATAACTTGGTTATAAATAATTAATCGTTATATTCCGTACGAACTCGGCAGAGAAAAACCAATCCCTGCAAGATTTTCCTAAACTTCAATCTTCCATTTGCATTATTACGTTTAGCTTTCAGTTTATTACTTTTCAGTTTTATTTCATCAAATCAAACCATTTCTTAAAATCATAACTTATAAAGATTTCAATTAACGAATCGTTGGTAATATCACTCCAGTCTCTATGGATACGATATAAAAATACTTTCTTTTGATTTACTCAACATCAAACACTCGTGTGGTTCTCTGAAGCTTTGTCTTTCAAAGCACAAACTATGTACCTTGAAGCCATATTGTAATTCGTCATTGTCATTCACAAACTATTTTTCAATAGACGGTTCAATATGTCATGGCCTTCTAAATTCTTAAGCAATTTATGGTTGTGCATCTCGCACTTAACAATCACCTTCCAACCGATACAGCCTGGCACAAATCTCAACCTAAAGAGACATTTAACTCTCATACTATAAATGCCTTCTAAGGAATTATTCCTTTCAGATGCATTCTTCCATTTACAGTTTCCTCCTCTCTCACAACCCATAATCAATTTATCTTCCCCCTCGCTTCCCATTAGCAGTATCCGAACAAACACTGACAAAAATAATATCATGTCGTTTACCAGTAGTTTGTGCCAATGCTAAAGCTTCAGATCGGGACTTAAAAATATGTCAATTACAACATATAAAGAGTAAACTATCAATATCATAGAGACGGAAAAAACTTTTAAATTTGAAATTGTTACATAAGAAACATACAACGTCAATGGTGAAGAACTGCGTAAAATATGTACATGAACCCGTAGAAGACACTACCTGTTCTAGACCACATAAATAAAACATTTTTTTGTATTACTGAAAATTTTGTATATAGGCAAAATTTCTAGTATACTGAAAATTTACAAATTTCTGGAAGTTTTTATTACTCACCAAAATTTCAAGAATTTCCAGTAAGTTTTTTGTTTTTTGACCAAATAAATACCGAAAAGCTTTGGTATCCTGGATAATGACAACTGTGTGTTGTGTGCAGGGACTGAAAATCTCAATCATTTACTCTTTGAGTGCAGCAAGATGCGGAACATTTGGAAGGAGATCTTGCAATGGATGCAGGTGGATCATATTCCATAGAGATGGGAGCATGAATTAAACTGAATCAGTCACATGAGCAAAAATAAAAACTGGAAATCAAGACTTCTGAAGACTGCATTTATGGAGACTGTTTATGCTTGTTGGAGTTATAGAAATGCTATTGTATATAGATCCGATGATAGAGATCGGAATAGCAATATACATAGTGAGGTCATAGATACCATAGTACATAGGATATGGAGGAAACCGAGCCTTAGAGAAAAAATTGCTCCTTTTCTTCTTTGAGTAATGTTTTGTTTGTTTAGTAGCTAGTAGTTGGACCCTATGGGTCACTTTGTATATAACTGTTTTTGGAAATATATATAATTTCTTATTCTTCCAAAAAAAAATACCGAAATTTTCAAAATTTACAGTAATTCTTCCCCAGAAATTTTGTTTCCCCCACACTATTTCCGGTAAAAATGAAAATTGGACTGGAAACTGCGAAAACCTCCTACCACAGAATTTTGTTTTTTACTGCTTGGTCATAGTGAATTTTTTTAGAGATTATAATAGCAAGGGCCTTTTTGTCATTAAAGAAACATGGGGGTGTCAGGTATAACTGAGGGGGTGGCAAGTTAAAATCTCTCATTGTCATCCCAACAATTTTCTCATTTTCAATATTCAAACGACCGACAATAAGATGATCTACTAACTTACAATCCAAGTCATGGTTGTGTACACCACACACAATAAATTTTCAAACATTTAAAGTTAGAGAGTACCCACACAACCGGATGAACATCCACATTTTTCTTGATTCTGTGTCATCACGTTTTAGCTTTCTATTTGTTTCTTTGTACTCACCACCTCTTTCAAATTTAACACAATAGAAACTTTTCTTCTATAAAAACCAGAATTAAATCTCTCAATAACTATACCAAAACTAATTGAACTGTTTCAACACAAACCCATTTAAACATGTCATCTCGTAATATAAACATCAGTTCATGGCTAAAATACTTACTTACATCAATTGCAACAACAACTACTACTTTAGCAACACCGGGTTTAAGAGCACCTGATTCACCGAACCTCTAGTACATTAGTATATGGACCAACAACTTCAAGTATCTCATAGACTAGATTGACAACATCAGGGTATACTATGTCTATAATCGTTGCATGTATAAAAAATAGAATCAAACAAACATTCACACTGGTCTTGAAGGATCCTTTCATAAGTGATTTGAAAGGTACCGAAATAATACTTCCAAATGATATCGGCTTACTATAGATAAAAAACCAGAATATGAATTAATGAAAAAAGATTTAGAAAAATAATGATGATGTTATTGAAAAACACCAGAATATGAATTAATGAAAAGAGATTTAGAACAATGGTGATAATGTTATTGAAAAACAGATTGATTACATGTCCAAACTCCAAACTCGGTAATTGAATAAAAAGAAAATATTTTTGTAAAAGTTTAAGAAAATATGATATAAAATGTTGAATAAAATATAAATATATATAGCAAAATGACTAATTCAAAAATAAATGAAACTTTAAACACCAATTAATAAGAAGGTTAAACTTCAAATTCTGACAAATTTAACTTTGCCATTATTATAATATTTCAAAATTTACCTGCTCATGTCATATCTTTATATATCTAATTAAACTAAAGCTACATCCTTTAATTTTTTGTTAAAGAAAGCTGCATCCTTTGTTTGGCGTCACTGATAATCTTTTATTATTTTAATTTGCCCCTTCTTAAAAATCCATATGCTTCCGAACCAATCAGAGTTTCTTATATCATACGAAACCTTAAATAAAACATTTAGCAGTTTATACAACTTTGATAAAACTTTGTTATTTGGATCAATAGTAAATTTCGTAAATAAAAATATTTTAATCAATAATAAAATTTTTCCCGTATACCATTTTTGAATAAAAAATATTAGGCTCATAAATACCATTTTTCGTAAATAACGGATTTTTTTCGTACATAAATATTATTTTTGTTTAGATATCATTTACAAAAATATTTGGATCAATATTAAATTTTTATATATTAAAATATTTACATCAATAATATGTTTTTTCCCGTATAATATTTTTGGATCAAAAATATTTGATCATAAATACCATTTCTAGTATAAAAATATTTAGGTCAATATTAGACTTTTTCCAGGATACAAACTTCATTTTTATTTAGGTATTATTTACAAAAATATTTGGATCAATAGTAAATTTCGTATATAAAAATATTTACATCAATAGTAAATTTTTTCCCATATACCCTTTTTGAATAAAAATATTTGGATCATAAATAAAAATTTTCTTAAATAATAATACAAATATTATTTTTATTTAGGTATCATTTACAAAAATATTTAGATCAATATTAAATTTTCGTATAAAAAAAAATATTTAGATCAATAATAGATTTTTTCCCGTATAAAAATATTTGGATCAATATTAGATTTTTTCGTATAAAAATTTAATTTATCATTCACCAAATAAGGGTATTTTTTATTTTTCCACAACCATTAATTTTCTTATATTACAGACTCAGTATATATCCTTACCCAGATTCTATGCTTCATAATATAAAAAGTTAATATGCAGTACAAATTTTGTTTCTTTTTACAATATGTAATAAAGCAGAGTATAAGAAAATTACACATATCTGTTATTTACTTTAGTGCTTGACATCATCAAATCATCACCCTTGAGACTTAGATAGTTCCTTCAAAGCATTATCAATCTTTTCCTCAGATGGTTCACTAATGCATGCCACAAGAGGACTCTCATCTGGTACAACATCATCTCTTTGGTAGCTTCCTGGACCTCTAAGTTTATCATCTGAACAAGAGGAGCTGCATATATAATGCTCATACTGTCCCTTCTTATTCTCAACATCCGCAGCATATTTTTTTGTCTGAAAAAAAATGAGGTCATAAACTCTTACGACTAAGCGAAAAAAGTAGAATTGAAAAATTTAAGTGATAATAATATGATCAAAGAAAAACAAACCTTGTCATCGATAGTTCGATGAGCTAGAATAGTCTTCAGTACTTCATACAAGACAGTGGCAATCTGAACATTCGTAACCATCCCCTCCCTTCAAGAGAAACATCAGAAGAAGAAGAAGAATAAGACATTGTAAAATCACACAACCTCCAAGAGCAAGTTTAAGAAAAATCAAGCCTTACGGTTCTTTAGTAAATTCACCATCCCTGATTCTAGTCTCGTAGAAAGTTTGGTAGTAATTCAGTAGCTCTCGGGGATCAGTTCTGTTAGTATGTTTCTGTGTTATCTCCTCTTCCTACAACCATGAATGTTAATCAAACCACTTTCAAAATATGAAAGAATTGCGAGAAATTAAAATTAGGCTGTGTACCCTTTCGACCTTGCGCAGTAGATTAGTCTTGAATTGTCGGACGCCATGGCCACTTGATGTTGGATCAATTGTATGAGCCTTCTCAACTGCATACCAGCGACCTGTAATTAGTTAAGCAAAGAAAAGTTATTGATTAAGCAAAAACAACAACAGCAGCAGCCAATGGAAAAAGAACTCACAAAGAAAGGCAACTCTAGGATTCTCCAATTCAATACTATTGGCAGCTCTAAGAATAGGCACAAGAACAGCAAGTGAAGAAGGAACAATCTCACCATCCATAATATTCTCTTCACTGGTGCTACCCATGTTTCTACCACCAGAAACACCGAAACCAATGCAAGTTTATATTTTGAGAATTGGGGATGAAACTTGCATGCAAAGGAAAGCACGTGGAAAGTGAAAAAGATGAATGAAAAAAGGAGTTAAGGCATACACTCACACATCACATTGCTTTTTTGAGAAAAGTTTTGTCTTTTGGAATTGAAAATAGGATTAACGAATTGGGGATGAAACTTACATGCAAAGGAATGTGAAGTGCTTTGGAGGTTGAAGTTGCTATCACTTTATTCTTTTCTTATGTATTAAAAAATATTGAAAATTCTATTCATTAAAATGACTTCTTTAAAGAAGTTACATTCTTACAATTCAGAATTATGTCATAAATCCTAAAATGCCACATAGGACTATATCATAAAGGTCATTTATTGTACAAAATGTACAAATTTATGCAGGTGAAATGAGGTATCAAGGTGGAAACTGAGTGGTATTGAGTCAAGGATTTGTAGAAAATCTGGAGGAGAATTCTGATTAAATTTTAGCAGCATAACAGTATATTATTTCTCCCCCTCCTTTCTCTGCTGTGGATTAGCTGTTATATAGGCAGAGATAGGTGAGAAAATTGTGAGCAAAAGAGAAGGAATTTGAGTGAGATGAGAGGGAAAATCATAACAGAATTCTGAGTTTTTTTGGAGAAATTTTGAAGGAGTGAATCCGTGTGAAATGTGAGGGGAATTCTAAGCCTTTGATTAAAGTAAATGGAGGGTTGAGATTGGTTTGAATTCAGAATTTTGGATGAAATTTGTTTTGTTGAAGCTATGTTAACATCATGAAGGAAAACGTGTTTTGCTGAATGTGTATAAAACGTAATTTGCTTTCTGCTTGGACCCACCTTGCCATTTTTGCAATTTCTATTTTTATGTCATAAAAAATAAAAGAAAATGGTAGTAATAATAGAAATAATAAAAGAAAAAAAATTAATAACAATTGGAATAAAAAAATAACAATAAGAAAAAGAAAATGATTTTATATTAAAAATTAATCTAAATTTTAATAATAATTCAAGTTAAAAAGATATTTTAATTTTGAACGAAAATTAAAATTAAGACTAACAATTAATATAAAATCATAAAATGGTGGAGAATGGAACTCTAAACCTTCAGTTTTGAATGGACCCAAGATATTGACTTTTGCATTGACTGCTTCGCCTCATCTCGCAAACACCCTGATATTCTTGGTTCAGTCCCTGTCTAACAAAGATAAAAGAGAAACAAGACATATTTTTGTAATTTTGAATAAGGGTTAGTAAACATAAAATATAATCTGATGAAATGCATGATGCAAATGAGCTGGAATCGTAGGGTAAAAATCAAGGTACAACAAAGAGTGCAGGGTTTTATTGAAGAAGAGGGTTCTGATTTGTATAGAGTAAGAGTAAAAGGGTTCTGATTCTCAGTTGATAGTTAAGATATGGCATTTTATAAGGATTTAGTAAAGGTTATTGAAAAGCCTCTGATGTCATACTTTAGGTCCTTGATGCTTGAGATCCCTTGGGTACTCGTTGCGTTGGCATAGAAAAAATGGTAATGAAAGTAGAGCCTGAGAAATGTCTTGCGTTGATTTTAAATAAAATTGGTAACTTTCATGATCACCCTTTTCTCCTCTTTCTCCTTCTACAATTTTTTTCTCGATGAGTACTCATTTATGCTTTTAATTCAAATCTTATTTCCCGAGAATCTGTCGTGAAGTGGCTTAAATACCTTTAGGAAGAATCACCTAATGTCATTTTCAAGTGCAGCACATAACAATAATGATCAAGCGTGTGATGGAAATCTTTTAAAAAAGTCAAGCCAAGTATTACTTTGCTATTGAATGATTATCTTGGAGATGAGGCACAACTAGAACTATTGAAGAATTATTCAAGAAGCTACGAGGTATTAGAAGATCGTTTTTATGTGTAATGTTAAAAGATTACCTGTTGTCAATATTTCTACTGTCAATTTAAGTACATTCGTACATGAAAGTTGCTTACATTTCCTTCTATTAACTGTCTAATAAATTGAAGAAAAGTGTTTGTGTGTCATTAACTGCATTAAAATCCCCTGGCCTCCATTGTAACTCACAGATTCTACACTTTTGGGTCTATTACATGGATGCTTGAGTGGTGGTTCATTAGAAAATAAGTGATATACGAAAAACTCTAGATAGATGGTTGTCATGATTTTATGCAAACCTGAAAGTTGAGGGAGTTGTGATCCATCAGAATTACTAGATATTCATGCTCTAAATGTGTCCATGACAATTTGTATTGATTATGTTCACTTTTACTTTTAATTCGTGATATGACTCATGTATCATTAGATACTGTTAAGTGTTAACCATGGGTTGTTTGAATCCTTTGTTTCTCTATTTTACAATGTCATAATTACACTTTCATATGCATTTTTGGGTGATCAAACACTCTAAGTGGCTTTTAGTTACTGTTGTATTTTTATAGCATATAAAGTTATATCTCCTTGTCATTATGTCGGGTTCCAGTGGCCATGGTTGCTTTCTGGTACACTAGCTAGAATGCTCTTAATTTACTATGAGCAAAATAGTAGCCATTTTTCACGCATTCTTGTTCCTATCTTTGAATTCTTGTGTTGATTTAATTATACTATTAGTTTGTTTTATATTTTCAGCCTTCTATTCAATATACTTGGATAGACAACATTTCAACCTAGGGCACTCAATATGTCGGATGATTGTTTTGAAAGATTTTGTAGTGTGAGTGCTGCATTAAACATAGAATTCTGATTAGTGAGTGCAGTATCACTTCTGTCATATTTTTTCATGACTATATTGAATCAACAACATCCTCAAAAGGAAAGAAATCAGATTTATATTATATGCCCTTCTTCTTATCATGACCACACTGAATTAATTGATAAGTAAATAAACCGTTGGCAGAAGAATACTATATATATTATGTCTTTCCGAGATTAGTAGTACCGAAGTTCAAACATGGTACATACATCTTAGCAATACATTCCATATTCAGATACATATTGACTCTAGTTATAGCTACTTGAAATTATTTTATTTTGTGCACCTATTAGTTGCGTAATTTTGTTCTTGACTCTTTGCAGGTGAAATGGCTAAATAAGCTCTTGAGAAAACTTTGGCCATTTGTGGCAGAAGTGAGTATAGTATAGATTTGTTGCTAGATTTATTTTCATATGTTATGTGTTAGAACTTAGGAAGGGTATAGAGGGGTTTGAATAAGTGGTTTCTTTTTGCAATATAAAAATGACACAATATTTTTATCTTGGTTCGTTATAACTCAAATACTCCAGTCCACCCGCCAAGGTTATTTTGCCTCTCTCAGTCGAGGACTTAATCCATTAATCAAAAACTGATTACAACAATCCACGAAGGCAACAGCCAACGTCTTATTGAGAATCATAACCACAACTTGGTTACTCAAGAAACAACTACAGAGAGAATTTCTATCAAGTGATCTTAAGATCTTCTTAATCTAAGCTGTATCACAACTGTGATTTTTTACTAAGTATATGTAACTCGGTGAACTGACTTTTATTTTTATAAGCAACAATGTTGCGGTAAGCATGAGTCGCCACCGACTTTTATTTTGTCCAATGTTAGGAAAGGTAAAAAGTACAAAAAAAGACCTTTTGAAAAAGAAAACGGGCTCGGGGGGTAAGTTATGAAAAGGGAAGGTGTAAGCACCCTTTTCATCCGTAGTTATCTACAGGCTCTTAATTTGCTTAGCTCATGTTTGTTTGTTTGTTTGAAAAGAGGCATAAGGACTTTAGCGTAAATGCGTAGCCTAAGTTTTTTGAAAAAGTATTGAAAAGATGTTTTTTAATTGAGCTAGGCATATTAAGAGCACTACCCTAATAGTTGGTCTTTTTCTATACCTTTTAAAATTCCTAGGACTATCCATACTATATAGAAGTAGGTAGTCCTTGTTTATATTGGACGTGTGTGTCATCGAGGTCGTTTGAAGGTAACAAGTAGAGGGACACGACCTTATAATCGAAGACAACCAAAGAGGGGCGTACCCTAGGGGTGAGTGAGTGCAAGTGTATTGGATTCGATTATATTATTTATCTTGGAGTTAAAAGTGATCTAGCGATTGATTATTATCTTCCCATACAATTCTAAACATACATCTAACAAGTATATAGTGTAGAAAGTAAAAAGCAGAAAATAAATCCTAATTATTACAAGGCTTCGGGGATGGGGGATTACAATTTTACCAAACGGGGGATGAAACTAACTATAAATTATTACAATAAACTCAGATGAAAATTAAGATGGAGATAAAGAGAATAATATATACAAATTTTATAATGAACTATAAATATCCGCAAGAAAATCCAACGCCTCAATGATAGTACCTTCTGTATCTCCATTCTCACAAATTTTAAGAACAATAACTCCATAATAAATCCGGATCTGTGTCGGCGGCAGTCGGTGGTGTTATTGGTGGTTGATGCAAATTGGAGGCGGGGCTTCAGGTGCGGTTGTCGGTTCTCCGTTGGTCCCGTCATTTGCGCAGAGGGAGTGGATCGAAAGTTGTGTGGCGGTGTCGTTGTGTTGCTGATTTGCAGATCTGTTCCCATTCGTTGAGGCTTCCATTTCTTTGTTTCACTTCTTCCTCTTTCTTTTTGTATGTTGCTTTCTTTGATAACCTGTAAACAAATCAATATTTTTTGCAGTAAAAGTGGCGTGAAATTAAGGTTAGTGTATGCGAGAATTTTTTTAGAGGCTCATGTGTTTTTCCTCTTGGTCAACAATAAAGAATTTGTACAAAGTGGTGATTTGTTTTATGATGAGGTTTATGGACACCAAGATGGAAGATTGTTAGAAACAAGGTGATTAGTTTGTATATGAGTTTTTTTTAAGGTTAGATGGTTATGGTGATGTTTAAAGTTTGATTTATTTAAAGAAAAAACAATGGAAAGATGGTGGTTATGTGTAGTACTAGTGAATATGGTATTAGTGTTAAGTTTAATGATGAAGGTAGGAATTTGATGGTGATGAAAGCATGGTTTTATAAATGATTACGAGTTTAGAAATTATGCATTGTTGGAAAAAGGTTTTGTGTTTGAATGAATGGTTATGTTGTTCTGAGTTTGTGTTTGTGTGGTTAGTGTACTGAAAGTGGGATGGTGATTGTTGCTTCACGTGAGAGAGAAAGAGTGGTAAAAAATAGGGTTGATTGTTAGTACTGTACGTGTGGTCAGTGGGAATGGAAATTGGTCTATTTTACCATCAAAAGAAATAACCAACCTGAAATCAATTAAAAACACAGATTAAATGTCATTATGTTTTGGTATTCATGTGATTCTTACTGTTGGAACATTGCTTTGGAAAGAAATAAATTGCTTTGGAAATGTTATTGATGTTGTCGGGCATGTGTTTTGGAAAAGTTAAAGAGATTGATTTGTGATTTTATGGTTAAATGATATTTAAAATAAAAAACTAACTTCTAGAAATAACCTAATATTTAAAAGATAATTAGCTAATACATATATATTTTTTAAATAATAACATAATGATAATGCAAGATAAAAAAACCAATATTTACAAAAGAAGTAATAATAATAAATTCTTTTTGTTATTTTTGATATTTAATAATAATATATATTTCCAATAAAGGTTAAAATTTAAAAAACGAAAATTAATTCTAAATTGATAAAAAAAAGTATTTTTGTGATTTTTTGAATAAAATAAAGTTAGAAACAAATAAAAGGAAAAATGTCAACTATGGGATTTGAACCCGGAACCTTGTTCTTGCAAACCTTTCCTCCTTACCATTTGTGCTATGTTATTTGTTCAAAATGAAATGCCAATTGAAAGCATATGAAGCATCGGCCAGTATTTTGCTATTTATAAAAATATAAATAATTTAATAGTAAACTATTATATTTTAAAATAGACTTTAAATCGAATATTTATAAAATTTAGGATGTCAATGTAAATGAACTCAATATTTTATAAAAATCCAATTTTGAAAAGAATTTTGAATTTTTGAAAAGTGTGGGCAAATTTTGGGGTACAACAGTTGCCCCTGTTCAATCTTCTTAAACCTGAAGAGGTAGATTGGCTCGCTTGCCAATTGTGATCTGAAGGTGTAAGAGGATTGAACACTAAAGTGCCCAAAAATTTGCACTCGCCGGTGCAGGAAATAATATTGTAGATTGCTTGCATCGAGAATGGGCTTAAAGATGCCATTTGTCGAATTGACAGAATGTTGTCGGAGGTGGGCTTAAAGATGCCACCAGTCTTTTGATAGTATGAAGGTCAGAGGGTAGTCGTACGTTAGACTACATCTAAAGATGATGAGTATATGAGAACATCAGAATGAACCGTTCGTTAGGCTATATCTGACTTGATTATCCTCAATCTCCTCTGAATTGTTGGCTCCATTGCCGAAGTATTAAGATTAGATCGTTGACTCCATTGTCTTGACCACCTCTTGTTACTAAGAATCGAAACTATATTGGTGGCTCCATTGCCTTAACTCCATTGTCATGATCACTTTGACTCCATTGTCGTGATCAATTATGAATCCATTGTCGGTGGCTCCATTGCCGTGATCATTTTGACTCCATTTTCATGATCAATTTGTGACTCCATTGTCGGTGGCTCTATTTCCGTGATCATTTTGACTCCATTGTCTTGATCAATTGTGACTCCATTGTCGGTGGCTCTATTGCTGTGATCATTTTAACTCCATTGTCATGATCAATTTGTGAATCCATTGTTGGTGGCTCCATTACCGTGATCATTTTGACTCCATTGTCATGATCCATTTGTGACTCCATTGTCGCTGTATGAATGGGCTTAAAGATGTCATTCAGTGAGTTTGATAAGATGTTGTCGGAGACGAATTTACGGATTCCGTCTAAAAGAGATATTTGTCAGAAGTCTGGAGCGACATGCTTTCCAAAAGGTGTGTCTGACGTAGAGGTTCAGAATATTCGGGGTTCAAGCGTCCATAACGTATATGGCCTAGAGGTTTAGAATATTTGGGGTTCAGGCTTCCGGAATGTGAATCTGAAGAAGATCACTGCCAAGGAGCTAATTTAAATATCATTGCCAGGGGACTGATATGATAAATAAAGATGTAGATATCACCGCCAGGGGACTAATGTGATAGATAGAAGTAGATATCATGGCCAGGGGACTAACATGATGAATGGGAACCAACTAATCGTTACCAGGGGATTGACAAGATGAGAAGGATTTCAGTTACTTCCAGGGGACTGATGTAACAGATAAATGTAGATATCACTGTCAGGGGACTGATATGATAAATGAGAACCTACTGATAACTGCTAAGGGACTAACATGATGAGAAGGAAAATTGTTACTGCTCGGGGACTGATGTAACATATCATTGCCAGGGGACTAACATGATAGGAAGATAACTTACTGTTGCTCGGGGACTAATACAATAAGTTGTAGGTGTATATCATTGCCTGGGGACTAACATGATAGGAATAGACATTGGTTACTGCCATGGGACTAACGTACCAAAGAGATGTAGCTTCATACCACTGCCAAGGGACTAATGTGATAATGAGATAACTTATTATTGCTCGGGGACCAATGTAATAAGTTGTAGATTGGTGTACATCACTGCCGAGAGACTAACGTGATGGGAGTTTGATGGGAGCGCTTATTAGAATGAATCTTCGTCTGGATTGAATTTGAATGATCCGTTGATAACGTTTGTGAGTTGCCCTGAAAAACAGAGTTCACTTTTTTGCAATGTCATGATGTATGAATTGCATGATGAATTTTTCGAAATGAATGAGAATGTTATGCATATTCCATGAGGTATATAATGTATGAATGCAGAATGTTGCTAATGACGATTGCAAATTATAGCAGTGTTTTGCGGGGGAAATAAATCCTTGACTGTTCAGCGCCTTGGAGAGATTATTTGAATCTTGACTTGAATGCCCCTGATGAATTGGACAATAACATGTCATGCCCCTTGTACATATTGGTGTTTTAGCCAACTGGGTCATTCGTAGGAAATATTTTTGCTTTTCGAGCACTTATGAAGCATGCCTGTCGGGAGGGCTTCATGAGATTTGTGTTGTTATAAGCAACATGCCCCAATATCATGAATTTAGGAACAATGGCCCTGATTGATCCCGGTCGACGGTAGTTTCGACTACCCTTGGGTGAATGCCCCTGGTTGTTCAACAGTTTTGAGAGATCTCGTGATTGCCCCAGATATCTGAACACATACTCAATGGAGTATTTCGACTGCTTTTATGCCCCTGAGGGTGATCAGAATTTGAGATATCCTCGCTCGAAGTCAATGGAGTTCTGAAGACAAATTGTCCTTCTGGAGGATTAAACTTTTCTTCTGCAGTTCATGATGGAAGCTTTCCTGGTGTCAAGTACTTGTTCATATGCAAAGAAGGTTTATTATGAAAAACATAATTCTAATCCAAAGTTCATGTTTGTCTTGCAATTTTTTTTTTAAAAAGAAATTTTTTGAAAGGATGTCAAAATATCGATTTTTTATGAAAGGTGGTGTGATACCAACTCAATGTTTTAGCAAAACTCCTAGGAGTCGGTTTACCGTAATCTCGTTACAGTATGCTTTCGAATTAACCCTACTTCAATTAGGACTTTTGAGGGTTGTAACGTGGCCATGTTCACGGTTTTATAAAAAAGGATTTTTAGGCTCAAAATTTTATTGGTGCCCACCCCCCTTCGTGATGTTTTTCAACCTAAGTTCAGTTAACTCGATGCGAGTATTCGTCCTTCAAGAGGAGCTTAAGACGATTGAGGAATCGATGGGTGTTTGGACATGGTGGTCACTCTCCCTTTTGAATTTGGTGTCTGATCATACGACTTTGTTCTTTGACTTGATTGTCACACGACCTCGTCCTTTTGCTTTTGCCTGGACAAATTCTTTTGAATTCTGGTTTTGACGTCCAACGGGATGCCCTAATTTTTTCTTAAGTCACTTGTTTTCAAGTCGTTGACTTAGCGGGCATTCTTTTCTCTTTTTTTGGTTAATTTTTTTTGAACAAGTCGTATGAACCCGAGATGTCTTTGATTCGTTGGAACGATTGTGACTGCCTCATTCCTTTGCTGACGAAGGATAACCATTGCGGTATTGACTTTCTTCAACCTTTGGAGGATAACCATTATTGTGTCCTTAGATGTGTACTCCTGATGAATTTTGAATGCTCGATCAAGTTAACTGAACACTACCCTGCCCCTGGGTTAAATGTGAGGGTTTTCGTATAAAAAAGAAACTCCCACTTCAAGGCTCAAAGGGGTTGACAATGGATTAACTTCCTTATATCTCAAGTGTTTAGGGATTTGAAACAATGCATGTACATCATCAATAGGGTTTTACTCGAAAGCACACCAATTGAGGTTATCGGCATTATGTGCTCGTCATTCTCCCTTCAGAGTCATCATGCTTTATCATTGAGAAATTGGTATCACAAGCAAGGAAAAACATATTAGAGCGAGAGCGAATGAATTTTTTCAAGGAAAACATATACAATGCATTATTATTATAGTTCAAAAACAAACAAGTATTGCATATAAACAGTATTGAATCAAAACAAGAAAGGTTACGCATGAAAATGCATGAAGATATAGAGATTGCCAATGTTGAGGAGATTCTCTCTGTATGGACTTATCGCTTCAAAACACCCATTGAGTCAAAGGAGAACTTCAAATCTAGCTTGCAGGTGTGAATGTGATAGCCTTTGCATCAATCAGGTCTCGAACCTTGTCTTGGAACGGCTGAAAATCATCAATCGAATGGCCAAATGCCTCATAGTATAGAACAATCCAAATGTTCGTATCTGAAACTGCAGATTACTCCCAGGGGAAGATACCGATGAAGCCACACAGGAGTTATAAGTATCCAGCTTTAGAGATTTGAGGAAGAAGATGAGAAACTCGTTGTTTGGAAATTTGTTATGCAATGATATGTATGTATGCAGATGCAATGTTTTCAAGGATCTTTTATGGAATCTAATTTGCAACATTAAAACTGAATTTGTTCGCAGCTTTGTCTGAAGAACTTTGGCTTTCCTCTTTGAACGTTCTTCTATAAGAATCAAGCTCACCATATCAAGTGGGTCATAGCCTCTGATTCAGGAGACCGTAGTTTCGAGTTTGAAGGCATATGGCTAGAGGAAAATAAATCCTCTTGCTCCTTGATAGGAAATTGGCTTTTGATAATCTTTCCCCAATAGCACTTGAAATTGTGCGTCCTAAATCCATAAGATCCTTGAAAAGGTTAGTCAATATGCTATTTTATGATGTCATGATGTTATGCATTAAGTACAAGGTGGCGAGGACGAGTAAGTTTTACAAATAGTTCAAACAAAATCCTGCAAGGAAATCAAATTGTTAGGGTATAAACAAATCCTGCAAGGAAACCAAACAGTTAGGGTATAAACAAAATCCTCAAGGAAACCAAATTGCTAGGGTGTAAACAAATCCTGCAAGAAAACCAAACGGTTAGGGTATAAACAAAATCTTGCAAGGAAACCAAACAGTTAGGGTATAAAAAAATCCTGCAAGGAAACCAAACGGTTAGATAACAATCACGTTACGCAAGTGTCCTTAAGTTTAAAGGATTGCATGGAGTCCATAGGTAAGTACCCTCCCCACTGAAGTTTAGTTGGCTCAACCTGTCCTATATAGAGATCGGGTTCTAGGGTGCTCATATCATTGACCTTTCTCGAAGGCGCTTATCTCAGTTCGGCAATCGAATCACCAACCGAAAAGGTCTTGAAAGTCCAGTCCATATGAGTGTAGCTTCGAGTATCAAACAACTTCAGTCGGAACCAAAGCCAGCCATCTCGCTACTTTATAAAAGGCCAAATTTTAGTTCAACTAAGGTTCTAGGGGCGAATTAGTGCTTAATGACACCACGCAGCAGCCAAGTGTTTCCTCGAGTCGGGTCCTAAGGAACACCAGGACACACCAATGTGTCACACTAACGATGGCCACCATATCAACCACATTAGTATACGCTGTGCAGTCTCCTTGGTCTCATGCCATTTACCTAAGGTACTCAGATCCGGGTTAGGATCTTCCACACAAGTAAATACCTAAAACAGCCATTAAGAATAAAGCATACAAACAAACAATTAAAAACATTTTAATGAACTAAGCCCTAAGGTAAACCCTTCTTAAAGACTCCCCAGCAGAGTCGCCAGTTCTGTAACTCGGTGAACTGACTTTTATTTTTATAAGCAACAATGTTTCGGTAAGCATGAGTCGCCACCGATTTTTATTTTGTCCAATGTTAGGAAAGGTAAAAAGTACAGAAAAGACCTTTTGAAAAAGAAAACGGGCTCGGGGGTTAAGTTATGAAAAGGGAAGGTGTAAGCACCCTTTTCATCCGTAGTTATCTACGGGCTCTTAATTTGCTTAGCTCATGTTTGTTTGTTTGTTTGAAAAGAGGCATAAGGACTTTAGCGTAAATGCGTAGCCTTAGTTTTTTGAAAAAGTATTGAAAAGATGTTTTTTAATTGAGCTAGGCATATTAAGAGCACTACCCTAATAGTTGGTCTTTTTCTATACCTTTTAAAATTCCTAGGACTATCCATACTATATAGAAGTAGGTAGTCCTTGTTTATATTGGATGTGTGGGTCATCGAAGGGTCATCGAGGTCGTTTGAAGGTAACAAGTAGAGGAACACAACCTTATAATCAAAGGCAACCAAAGAGGGGCGTACCCTAGGGGTGAGTGAGTGCATGTGTGTTGGATTCGATTATAGTATTTATCTTGGAGTTAAAAGTGATCTAGCGATTGATTATTATCTTCCCATACAATTCTAAATATACATCTAACAAGTATATAGTGCAGAAAGTAAAAAGCAAAAAATAAATCCTAATTATTACAAGGCTTCGGGGATGGGGGATTACAACTTTACCAAACGGGAAATGAAACTAACTATAAATTATTACAATAAACCCAGATGAAAATTAAGATGGAGATAAAAAGAATAATATATATAAATGTTATAATGAACTATAAATATCCGCAAGAAAATCCAACGCCTTAATGATAGTACCTTCTGTATCTCCATTCTCACAAATTTTAAGAACAATAACTCCATAAGAAATTCAGATCTGTGTCGGCGGCAGTCGGTGGTGTTATTGGTGGTTGATGTAATTCGGAGGCGTGGCTTCAGGTGCGGTTGTCGGTTTGCTGTTGGTCCCGTCATTTGCACAGAGGGAGTGGATCGAAAGTTGTGTGGCGGTGTCGTTGTGTTGCTGATTTGCAGATCTGTTCCCATTCGTTGAGGCTTCCATTTCTTTGTTTCACTTCTTCCTCTTTCTTTTTGTGTTTTTCCTCTTGGTCAACAATAAAGAATTTGTACAAAGTGGTGATTTGTTTTATGATGAGGTTTATGGACACCAAGATGGAAGATTGTTAGAAACAAGGTGATTAGTTTGTATATGATTTTTTTGAAGGTTAGATGGTTATGGTGATGTTTAAAGTTTGATTTATTTAAAGAAAAAACAATGGAAAGATGGTGGTGAGGTTTAGTACTAGTGAATAATGTAGTAGTGTTAAGTTTAATGATGAAGATAGGAATTTGATGGTGATGAAAGCATGGTTTTGTAAGTGATTACGAGTTTAGAAATTATGCATTGGTGGAAAAAGGTTTTGTGTTTGAATGAATGGTTATGTTGTTCTGAGTTTGTGTTTGTGTGGTTAGTGTAATGAAAGTGGGATGGTGATTGTTGCTTCACGTGAGAGAGAAAGAGTGGTAAAAAATAGGGTTGATTGTTAGTACTGTACGTGTGGTCCGTGGGAATGGAAATTGGCCTCTTTTATCATCAAAAGAAATAACCAACCTGAAATCAATTAAAAACACAGATTAAATGTCATTAAGTTTTGGTATTCATGTGATTCTTACTGTTGGAACATTGCTTTGGAAAGAAATAAATTGCTTTGGAAATGTTATTGATGTTGTCGGGCATGTGTTTTGGAAAAGTTAAAGAGATTGATTTGTGATTTTATGGTTAAATGATATTTAAAATAAAAAACTAACTTCTAGAAATAACCTAATATTTAAAAGATAATTAGCTAATACATATATATATATATATATTTTAAATAATAACATAATGATAATGCAAGATAAAAAAACCAATATTTACAAAAGTAGTAATAATAATAAATTCTTTTTGTTATTTTTGATATTTAATAATAATAAATAATTTCTAATAAAGGTTAAAATTTAAAAAATGAAAATTAATTCTAAATTGATAAAAAAAAGTATTTTTGTGATTTTTTGAATAAAATAAAGTTAGAAACAAATAAAAGGAAAAATGTCAACAGTGGGATTTGAACCCAAAACCTTGTTCTTGGAAACCTTACCTCCTTACCATTTGTGCTATGTTATCTGTTCAAAATGAAATGCCAATTGAAAGCATATGAAGCATCGGCTAGTATTTTGCTATTTATTAAAATATAAATAATTTAATAGTAAAGTATTATATTTTAAAATAGACTTAAATCGAATATTTATAAAATTTAGGATGTCAATGTAAATGAACCCAATATTTTATAAAAGTCCAATTTTAAAAAGAATTTTGAATTTTTGAAAAGTGTGGGAAAATTTTGGGGTACAACAGTATAGTATATTGAAGATGAACTTTAAACTAATACTTTGAACAATAATATTTTCCTTTAGTATAAGTGTTTAAGTGTGAGATTATAGCTCTCTTGTGAGATTATGAGCTCTCTTGTGTTATCTCTTTCTTTTTTCAAATGATCTTCTATTTATAGCGTTTTGAAGATTTCGTCCGATGCTGGATAATAGGCTAGCATAGCCTTTCATGTTTGCGTGTTATCTTGGATAAACTTGCTTTCCACGCTTCTTGAGACTTGTTACTAAATCTGCTTTTAGCCGTTAATAATCATTATGTCTCCAACAGTAATCTTTCTTATGTCAGAGTATTTTATCTTTGTATTTTTTTCAAGAAAACTTCTTTCTGACTTTGTAGAGATAACGTCTATCAGAATTATGCTTCAGCGGTTGATGCTTTAAGAAGTTTCTTCATTAGATTTTCTTTAGACTTCAGCGTGACTTTCTTTCAGCATTTTTATGTAGTCCAAGTTCGGATGGTACTTGTTTTGCTTGAACTTCAGCATATGTTTAGAACTTCTTCTGAAATAAGAGATATAATTATAGTATCATATTTACTTATACAAAATTTATTTAATTGTTATCATCAAAACACTAAGATAAGATTAGAACCAAACTATGTTCTAGCAATCTCCCCCTTTTTTATGATGACAAAACATTTACGTTCTGATCAAAAAAATTTTATATAAGAGAAACAATCTCCCTCTGAGATGTATAGTCTCCCCCTGAAATGTATAATTAGAGAGAATTGTAAAAGATAACATGAGATGTTATGAATTATGATAAATTGTTCCTTAGTGAATGCATGACAATGACGTATGATGTTTTATTTGTTTTTGAATTGTGGCACCCTTGTTTTATGTTTACTCTGATTATTATTATACTTGCCGCGGGGGTTTAGAAGCGTGTTACTGTTCTTGAAGGATCCTTTCATAAGTGATTTGAAAGGTAACGACATAATACTTCCAAACGATATCAACCTTACTATAGATCAAAAATCAGAATATGAATTCACTACAACACGGAAGACATACAAAAGCGCTTATTTTGGGCTTTAAAAGCGCTGTCAAAGGCAGCGCTGGCGTAGGTAACAAAAGCGCTTTTGAAAGCGCTCTGGTAGACCCCCCTATAAGAGCGCTTTTTCCAGAAAAGCGCTCTTGTAGACCCCCCTATAAGAGCGCTTTTCTAGAAAAAGCGTCTGGTAGCTCCCCCTATAAGAGCGCTTTTTCCAGAAAAGCGCTCTGGTATCCCCCCCTATGAGAGTGCTTTTTCTGGAAAAAGCGCTCTGATAGCCCCCCTATAAGAGCGCTTTTCCAAAAGCGCTTTCGTAGGTTGCGTATTTTTTTATTTTTTATGCCTTTTTTTTAATCTTTAGCAGCGCTTTTTGTAACAAAGCGCTTTCGTATGTGGCCCTTTTAGAGCGCTTTTTAAAAGCGCTGTCGTTGCTAAATGAGGTATTTTAAAGTGCAGCCTATAATTTGAGCCTCCCAGTTCGACCTGTAATATTTTCGACCTGTAATATATTTTCAACCTGTAATATTTTCGACCTGTAATATATTTTCGACGATATATTTTCAACCATCGGTAGGACAATATATATATATACTAATATAATACCATTATAATTAATATCCAAAATTATATATATATATACATCATTATAATTCCTGTCAAACAAACTAAATCTGTAACATCAACAATATAATTTGATATTTCAAATCGACCATATATCCTAGAGTACTATAATTTGATACTTCAAATCGACACAAATCCTACACGAAAAACTGATGAATATAAAATTGACACAAATCCTCTTTGATTTCTTCCAACTTAAGTCTCGTGTAAGAAGCAACGCAGAATTCGTCAAAGTACTACAGAACAAAAACATAATATGAATGATTTAGTTAAATGTAATAAATTATAAGAAATTAAGTTCACTAAGTTATAAGTCCATACCGTGATTGGAATTTCTAATTGATTCGTTTGAATGATTTCTTTCATAAACCTCAAAACATAGTATCCGCAGTCTGAACTGTTTCGCTGTATCGGACACTACATAGAAAAACAAACAACATTTTATAGTTGTACGTCTTGTTTTATCAAGTAGCATAAATATTATAAGCAAAATTGTGAAAAATAATGTACCTGCACTTTGATCCAAGTAATGTTGTTTGATTTTGTCCGGGATACCTGTGCGTCTCGTTGACTTCAGAACACTTGTATTGATCTAACAAAAATATAAAAGCATATATTTAGATCAATCTCACAAATAATTAAATATATAAATATACAAGAATATTTAGAACGATCCCACTTACAAATCAATCATTTCCTTCATAGCCGGATAATTGTTCCACTCACCATCTACCGAATTCAGAAAATATACAACTTCTCTTATCGGGTTGATAGCAAGCAACAACCAGTGTGCTCTATAAATTAAAACAATAGGTTATATGAAAATTTTGCTACGCAAAAGAAACAAAGATTAGATGAACCAAGAATGAGAAACTAACCCTACTGGTCGGGTATTATACGCCCAAAGAATCAGACTTTCTGTATTGCCGGAGGACATGAATCTATCGACTAAGCGCTGTCTAACTGATTTTGGTTCCGAAGCAATTGTCATTCCGCTGCAACTATAATGAGATCCTATAAAGTGTGAATAATAGAATGTTATGCAACTATAGTACAAAAAATATACTATAGATAGGAAGTTACAGTTGTCTCGATTGTTTGAGTCTCTAAAAGAATACAGTACCTTATTTCAGCCTACCCCCGATTTCTTAAAGAAGACATTACCTTATTTCAAGGTAATATAAGTCCACAAACCAAAAAACTGATTGAGAGACACTAAATTGAAATTAAATAGAACCATAAACAATAAACTACAAGCAGAAAACAACAAACTATAAGCAAGAAGAAAGGGCTAGTAACCTGAGTTGGACTTGATGTGGGAGACGGGTAGGTTTGAATCGGCGTTGTACAAGTAGAAACCAGAGGCTTCAAAGTAACTGTAAAATTAAACACACACACGATGCTGTTAAATATACTACTACTAACACAATATCAAAAAAACCCCAATCTAGATTGAACATATTAAAATTAGTTTCTATACTGCGAAATTCATCATAATACCAGTAATTTGAGAAAGAAATTTACCTCGGATATTACCGAACTCAAGAAAACGCCAAACGTCGAACTAGGTCGGGAAACGATCAAACTTTCACTCTACACAAGTTACCCCTATAGCAAATTCACAAAGTTAGTAACCACTAAGACAAAATTGATTGAAAGATTCTAAAAGAACCTACATCCTAATAGACACATGAAATTCAGTCCTTCAAATTCTAATTTAAACATATAGAAAAGAAAACATAATTCTCATATCTATATATTAAAGATGCTTGCTTGAAAATCACACACACTAAATACAGTGAAAATATTAGTAACTGAGACTAAATTTGTGGCGCAGGACACAACAAAACACATACTGTCATCGCCATAGCAGCGCCATTAAAAAAACTATCTTATTTAACTTGGTTAATGTCCTAAGCTAACAATGAAGAATACGAAGACGAGAGAGAAGATGAAATAATGGTCATTGAGTCATTGCAATTTAGCTTTGATACGAAACAAGTTGCTACAAATCACTTTTCAAATTCAAATAAAATTGGGCTACTAATTCTCAGTATTATAATGCTGATATAATATATCATTTTCAACACAGGACATTGGTGGAATCATGACAAGACCAAAAATGGGTAACAAAACTGTTCTGTTTCTTTCTACTAATAATAAGTTCTTCAGAGGCTAATTAGTATCAGTTTTCATTCGATTCTGCAAATTTATGGCTTCTGCAAATTACTAATAATAGGATTCAATAATACAGAAAACCCATTCATTAAAACCTAACACAAAACCCGAAAGAACGATGAAGAAGAGAACAGTGAGGGCAGTGAAGAACAGTGAGAACGATGAAGAATAATGAAAGACAAAACGCGTCTGTTTTAATTTGTTTTAAAAATTTTATTTTTAAAATGACCTACGTCAGCGCTTTTCAAAAGCGCTTTCATAGGTAACCCCTATACCAGCGCTTTTTTGCTAAAAGCGCTTTCGTACCCTATTCCTATACCAGCGCTTTTTGAAGCGCTTTCATATCTACCCCTATATCAGCGCTTTTACAAAGCGCTTTCGTAAGGTGGCCTATGCCAGCGCTTTTTCCAAAAGCGCTTTCGTAGGGGTGCTGCTAAAAGACAAATTTGACATAGTGATTAATGAAAAGAGATTTAGAACAATCGTGATGAAAAGAAATTTGACAGATTGATTACATGTCCAAACTCCAAACTCAGGAATTGAATAAAAATAAAATATTTTTGTAAAAGTTTAAGAAAATATGAAATAAAATGTTGAATAAAATTTAAATACATATAGCAAAATGACTAATTAAAAAATAAATAAAACTTTAAACACCAATTCATAAGAAGGTTAAACTTCAAATTCTGACAAACTTAACTTTGTCAATATTATTATAATATTTCAAAATTTACCTGCTCATGTCATATCTTTATATGTCTAATTAAACTAAAGCTACATCCTTTAATTTTTTGTTAAAGAAAGCTGCATCCTTTGTTTGGCGTGACTGATAATCTTTTATTATTTTAATTTGCCCCTTCTTAAAAACCCATATGCTTCCAAACCAATCAGAGTTTCTTATATCATACTAAACCTTAAATAAAACATTTAGCAGTTTATACAACTTTGATAGAACTTGGTTATTATTATCCTAGTAACAAAAGCACTTTATCACAGAGTAAAACTAAGTATATACCTTTGTCCAGATTCTGTGCTTCATAATATAAAAAGTTAATATGCATAGTACAAATTTTGTTTCTTTTTACAAAATGTAATAAAGCAAAGTATAAGAAAATTACACATAGCTGTTATTTACTTAGTGCTTGACATCATCAAATCATCACCCTTGAGATTTAGATAGTTCCTTCAAAGCATTATCAATCTTTTCCTCAGATGGTTCACTAATGCATGCCACAAGAGGACTCTCATCTGGTACTACATCATCGCTTTGGTAGCTTCCTGTCCCTTCTTATTCTCAACATCCGCAGCATATTTTTTTGTCTGAAAAAAAATGAGGTCATAAACTCTTACGACTAAGCGAAAAAAGTAGAATTGAAAAATTTAAGTGATAATAATATGATCAAAGAAAAACAAACCTTCTCATCGATAGTTCGATGAGCTAGAATAGTCTTCAGTACTTCATACAAGACAGTGGCAATCTGAACATTCGTAACCATCCCCTCCCTTCAAGAGAAACATCAGAAGAAGAATAATAAGACATTGTAAAATCACACAACCTCCAAGAGCAAGTTTAAGAAAAATCAAGCCTTACGGTTCTTTAGTAAATTCACCATCCCTGATTCTAGTCTCGTAGAAAGTTTGGTAGTAATTCAGTAGCTCTCGGGGATCAGTTCTGTTAGTATGTTTCTGTGTTATCTCCTCTTCCTACAACCAAGAATGTTAATCAAACACTTTCAAAATATGAAAGAATTGCGAGAAATTAAAATTAGGCTGTGTACCCTTTCGACCTTGCGCAGTAGATTAGTCTTGAATTGTCGGACGCCATGGCCACTTGATGTTGGATCAATTGTATGAGCCTTCTCAACTGCATACCAGCGACCTGTAATTAGTTAAGCAAAGAAAAGTTATTGATTAAGCAAAAACAACAACAGCAGCAGCCAATGGAAAAAGAACTCACAAAGAAAGGCAACTCTAGGATTCTCCAATTCAATACTATTGGCAGCTCTAAGAATAGGCACAAGAACAGCAAGTGAAGAAGGAACAATCTCACCATCCATAATATTCTCTTCACTGGTGCTACCCATGTTTCTACCACCAGAAACACCGAAACCAATGCAAGTTTATATTTTGAGAATTGGGGATGAAACTTGCATGCAAAGGAAAGCACGTGGAAAGTGAAAAAGATGAATGAAAAAAGGAGTTAAGGCATACACTCACACATCACATTGCTTTTTTGAGAATAGTTTTGTCTTTTGGAATTGAAAGTGGGATTAACGAATTGGGGATGAAACTTACATGCAAAGGAATGTGAATGTGAAGTGCTTTGGAGGTTGAAGTTGCTATCACTTTAGTCTTTTCTTGAGTATTAAAAATATTTGGTTTATGGTTTATTAATTTGCTCTCATTAATTATTAATTTATGGTTTATTCATTTTATAACTTGCTCTGATTATTGGTAATGGAAAAACTAAAAATATTCTCAGATTTCAGAGATACATCTCCATACGCACCCAAAATACAACGTTTCAGATTCAATAGTTAGATTCTGGCTTTAATTAAAAAAATTACGAAGATGCATCTCCGGATACTTTCGACATCTAGATTTTACATTTCCTACTTACGAAGATACATCTCTTATGTTTTGCACCTAATGAAAAGAAGGTTTTATTGTATCAGTTTTGTTGTTATTCATAATAAATTCTTCATTTGTTTCCATTTATCCTAGCAACACTTCATTAACAAAAATACTTTTTGATGTTTACATTACAGTTTCAAATTATTGTTTCTTTGTGTATATTTACTACATTAAAAATTGAAGAAATTAAATTTGAGACTGAATGTTGCAGAAGTAACAAAGGAGTCTTAAATGATATCCAGAATAAATAAAAAAATGAGAGTGAATGATACATTGAAATCAATCCTTAGTATATATTTACATAAAGTTAGCCAAAATAATTGAAATAAGCAAACTACTTAACAACATATTGTAGTTAAATACTAACTGAACTAAAATTTTGTATTGTTTTAACTAGGTGAGAGTCAAGCTAGATCATTATTCAGCAACACTATTTCATCATTTCGGCTAGAACTGCCGGCTACTTGAGGTTGGATTTCTTTCACATCCTTGAAACTTTGTAAACATTGGAGCACAGATTCCATTGTCGGTCTCATATCACCGGAACTTTGGAGACAAGAAAGTGCTAACTCGGCAACCCCATTAATCATTTGCTTTACCATGGAATCTGTATCAAAACTGAGGGTATGATCCACAATATCATGTTAAGTGTGATCTTGAATTTTTTTAATAGCCATGTCATACAGATTGACACCATCATCCTTTCTGTTGCGATCATAAGCACGCAAAGATGTTATGAGTTCAATCAACACCACTCCAAAATTGAACACATCACTTTTGTAAGTAAGTGCATTAGCCTGATGTCCATTGTGGAATTGTTAAAACATGACTTTGATCTTTAGGATAGAGGCGCGAAAGTCCAAAATCAACTACTTTAACATGGTATTAGGCATCTAAGAGAATATTACTCGTTTTAATATCCCTATGAATGATATGAGAAGCATGAAGATGGTTCAATGCATCTGTTGTCTCCACGGCAATCCTCATCCTAATGTTCCAAGAAAGTTTATTAGGTGTTGCTTTGTCCCCATGAAGATGATCACTCAAAGATCCATTAGAAACATACTCGTAGACAACCAAAGCACGACGACTTTTGAGTAATGTGCAACCATATAATAAGATGAGATTATGATGAATAGTTCTTGCTAGTATATTTATTTCGTTAAGAAATTGTTTTTCATTATTGACGCCGTATTTAAAAAGCTTTTTCACTGCCACTTCACGCCCATCTGGTAGTTTTCTTAAAAATAATCAAATGATAGAAAATATTTGTTAAGACTATTAAAAGTTAAAAAAAGGCAATAGATACAGTAAACAAAATAGACTCAATTTCTTCCAGATTTATCATGTAGAGGTTAACAATCATTCATAATCTCTTTTAATCTACACAAAATTCGATTATCAAATTTTTGTCTCTATCTACCCAATGTAAAGTTGTAAACATCAATATAACATATCATTCAATGTTATCGATACTAATATTTAGTAATGTATCTGCTAAGAAAAGGTAGAAAATATTCAACAGCTGATTTTAAAATTACATGTGATACCAGTGTCTTTGTATGTCTAAAACAGTTTTATTTAATGATTCAAAGCTTGTTATTAAATTGGTGCCAGAGCTATAATTAAAAATTAAAATTTTCAAATCACTATGACAAAAGTGGATTGTGTCATTTAACGTTTGAAAAATAACTTATCAAAAAGAGTGAGACAATTGGAGAAAAATTGAGAAAGAAGAAACGATAAGTTATAGGTATTGCATTGGTCTCAAAAAATAAGTGGAAGCATGTTAACATGTTGAGAGGGGAGTTTGAACTGATTTCTTCACATTGCATACCGTCTCATTTTGTGTTAGTAAGCCATGCATTATCTTCTATTTTGTTGCTTGCCTAATTTGAGAAATGAAGAATAAGCCAACTTTAGCATCAGTCTTCTAACTTTACAAATTATTTTATTGGTTTGTATTAATAGGACTTTTGTTTTTTATGCTCTGCATAAAATAAGAGCATCTTATACTACGTACGGTGGTCTTATAGTTATTATTAACTCCAAACATAAAATAAGAGCATCTTATACCAGCACCATTCCTTTTCAAAGGACAAAACAAAATGTTCGACACGTGGTGGAAAAAATGGTTTAAAGTATAGTATTATTGTATTATAATCTGACAAAATAAAAGTTGGACAGTCGTGGAAGTAAACTAGAATAAGGCACCTTATCAAGGTTTTCCTTTTGTTTTATAAAAATATTTTTCAATTCTATAATACGAAACTTCTCCATCAATTTTTAGTAAACATTATTTACGATACTCAATTTATAAAATTGACATTTTATTTATAAAATTCTTTGATATCCTAACAAACTTCAATATTTAGTATACATTATTTACAATACTCAACCATAATTTATATCCCGAATTGCATTGAAGCAAAAAAAATACTTAAACTATTTAAATGGTTAGTAAACTGAACTACATATTATAAATAATTCAGTTAATTAAATTTAAATTTATAAACCGGTTTTAACTAATTTAAATTTTTTACCCTTTTATATGCGGTCAATTATAACTTTCCATATTGTAAGTCTCTAGTTTTAATTTAAGCTGGCCACTTAAAATAATAGTTTATTTTACGAAACCTAATAAAATTTATTATTTTCACTTTTTTTATTGTGAGTAATCAATTGCAAAATGCTTAATTATTTTTTAATCATATCATAATCTCATATTATGAAGTAATCTGTAAAGTTTGTTTCAGCAAGAAAATGTGGGATAAATAAAACTTACTTATCGGGTGTGTGCTATACATATACTATATACTAGTAGATAAGATTTTCAAAACGTTTTAGATTCCACAAATTTGGATTTTCAAAACGTTTTATAACTGAATGAAAATTGTTTTATTGAAGGAATAAATATATTTATAGAAGGAATAAAGAACAAGATGAGCAAAATAACTAAGAAGAGGAAAAAACACAGTAAAAGATACCTCTTCTTGAAGAATCAAAATAAATCGGAAAAAAAATTTAAATAACCAGGTTTAATAAATAAATTACAAAAAAAATCATGTTTTCAAATTATTTACCAAAATGTCTAGGTTTTGGACACCGTAAAAGTGTATGCGCCAAATGAAATGGCGCATACACATGTTGCATGCCAAATGAAATGGCGCAAACCCTTAAAATTTAGGGCAAGAATATATTAGCCAAAGCAAATGGCGCATAAGGCCATGTCCTAACACATAGGCGCCATTTCATCATGGGTTATTTTTTTAAAAAAAAAATAACACCCTTTGTGTATTTTCGCGCACCGTTTTTGATTCTGGTCTATTAATTTCGAAAAAATGTCTGATAAATCGATTTCAGAAAATGCGTAGTAACCCTGAATAACATTTAGGTCGTCGATTTCGATTTTTTACTAAGGCACACTTTATTGATGAAGGAGTAAGAAAATGTTACAAGAGGTGGCAAGCGAAAGTGATACATTGTCATAAAAAAAATACAAAGCAAATTAAACTTGCGACGAGGTCAAGCCACGATTAGGACATCTTTTTATATTGTGCCCCACTTGACGACAAACGCTGCATTTTCTTTCCATTTTGTCGTGGACGTCCATTTCGGTTCTGATTCGCGTACTATTGGGGCGACCCTTTTTCTTTCGCCGCATTGCGTCATTATGCCAAACTTGTGAATACAAGATCACACTCACAAAGATGTTTTTGATTCATGGCAAACTCAACAAGCATACAAGCAACAAGGCACAAGCAGAAGAACTCAAAGAAAAGCAAGCATTGATCACTTATGACAGAGCAGGTCGACCTACTATGCATATAGGTCGACTCAACACAAGCAAAACAAGAAGAATGCAGAAAAGCAGCAGTTAGGTCGACCTACTGTCAACCCAGGTCGACCTAAAATGGAGAAAATTCCATACACTTCTGCTAGGTCGACCCACACATCAACTAGGTCGACCTAAATTGAAGAAATGTCCCAAAACGCACTTGAAGAGAATTCTGGTCGACCTACTTCTCTAATAGGTCGACCTAACTGGGAGTAAATATCATTCAAAACTAATGCACCTCTGCTAGGTCGGCCTAAGCACTACAAGAGGTCGACCTAATTGATCAAAAATGCCAAAATTTCTGGTTTTCTCTGCTCCAACTGATAAGCTCTCATATATATTGTCCAAGGTTCAATTATTGAAATGAACACCAACGACTGAAAGATACACAAAGTCTTCTCATCTTCGTTCTTCATCATCTCCAACACAATTACACATAATCATTCTTGCGTTGAGGGTTAGTGATCGAGTTCGATAACGTCCATGGAACGGAATTGAAGATTCCTAGTGGGTGAAGATTTGTGGGGTTTTTGGTGAATAAAATCCGAGGGTTTTGTCCTCCAAGATAGGTGTTTCTTGGGGGTTTTTATCAAGAGGTTTCATCGAGGATCCATCTGAGTGTAAAGATTGAAGAACAAGGGTTCAAGGCAATTCAAGACACTGCAGAACAGGGATCAAGTGAAGCTCTTGGATCACCTTGATCTGGCTCAAGATTAAGGGGGAAGAAGATTCAAAGGATCGACAAATTCGGTTTATTGTTTATCGCTTTGCTTTCTTCTTTGTATAAACTGCTTTCAACATTAATGGAAGATTTCCCAATTTCAATTTGGAATTGGGGGCAGACGTAGTCGTAGCGAGGACGATCGACGAACTGCCTGAACAAATATCGTGTTCTTGTCGCTTTTATCTTTTCATTTACGTTCTGTTCATATTTGGTCATAATTGCAAAATTGATTAGCGATTCAAGTGTTAAAATTGTGAATTAAGGTTTTGCATAAACATCACAATTCACCACATCTTGAATCATCATCAATTTGAACATTATCACCAAGTGTTTGTCTTTTTGCTTATTCCATTATTACTGCATTGCAAACCAAAGTTTGTCAATTTAGAAGTTAATTGATTTTCAGCTGTGAAACGTATTGATTCGATAACATATCACCTCATCGTTAATCTCAATTATTTTATGGTTTTGTCACATATACGACCCTTGCAATAACGGTCCGGAATAGACGCAAGTCGATTCAGAACCGCTTTCGCTTTAGTTCGAAATAATTCCGAAAAACTCTGTGAGATCTATTCACCCCCCCTCTAGATCCTCAGGCCAGCGTCTAACAAGTGGTATCAGAGCTTGGTTAATTCCGTGCTACGTGAAACACTTATTGGAAAGATGGCTTCTGGACCTAAAGGGGCTCATAATAGAGCTCCAGTTTTCAACGGTGAAAACTACGGCTATTGGAAGGATTGTATGTGTGTCCATATCAATGCAATTGATAGGAACATCTGGACAGCTATTGTTAATGGTCCCTTTCAGATCACCATAACAAATGCAGCTGGTGCAGTTGTCCCAAAACCAGAAAATACTTGGAATGCTGAAGATGAAAAGAGATATGCATACGATTGGAAAGCGAGAAACATTCTAATCTCAGCTCTAGGAGTTGATGAATACTATCGCGTTTCCCATTGTAGATCCGCTAAAGCTATGTGGGACACATTGCAAGTTGCCCACAAGGGAACGGATGATGTCAAACTAGCTAGGATCAATACGTTAACTCAAGAGTTCGAACTGTTCCACATGGAAGATGGTGAATCCATCGAAAACATGCATAAGAGATTCATTCACCTGAAAAATCGGTTAAATTCTCTTGATAGACCTGTTTCCAATGCAGTTGCTACTAACAAAATCTTAAGATGTTTGAACAGGGAATGGCAACCCAAGGTTACAGCAATAAAGGAAGCAAATGATCTAAACACCTTAGACATTACCACTCTCTTTGGTAAACTAGAGGAACATGAACAACACCTTAAATGCCTTGACATGCATGAGAAAAGGGCAAAGAAAGAAAAGAACATGGAGAAAGAGGTAGAGAAGAAGTCAATAGCTCTAAAGGCTTCAAGCTCCAAGACCTCAAGACAAGAGCTAGAGGATAGTGATACAAGTGATGACGAAGACTCCGATGATGAGGAAATGGGACTGTTTGTGCGAAGATACAACAAATATCTAAAGAAAAATGGAGCAAAACATTCTGACAAAGGCTTGATCAACTTTAGAAAGCAATCAAACAAGTTCAAACAAGATGACAACAACAAAGGAAAAATCAAAGGCCCTTGCTTTAATTGTGGGAAAGCCGGTCACTACAAACCGGATTGTCCATACCTTAAGAAGGAAAAAGAGAAGAACCAAAGCAAAGGTCATAACAAATCTAAGAGAGCCTACATAGCATGGGAAAGTGATTCATCTAGTGAAAGCTCATCAAGCGATGAAGAAGAATCAGCAAACCTATGTTTTATGGCTCATCAACACAAGAAAAAGAAAGCTGTAAGTCATCTTAAACCTGAACTCGTAGATAAGGTATCTCATTCTCAACTAAAACTTGCTTTTGAAGAATTACATAGAGATGCAATTAAAGCTTTCAAACTTTTGGCCTCAAATAAGAAAATCTTTTCATATCTTGAATCAAAAGTTGAGAAAACCGAAAAGGATATGGAAGCTTTAAAACAATCTATGCTAGACATTCAAAAGGATAAAGTTGAAATAGATCCTACATCATGGTTTGGTTGTGAGACATGTCACATTTGGCAAAAAGAAGTAAGAGATCTAAAAGCCAAATTAGACAAGGCTCTACAACCAAAAGTGACCTTTGCGGTTGATCCAAATAAGTTCAAAAGATCGTATACTCCTTTATATAGTAAATACACTTTTGTACCGAAAGTATCAACTAGCAAAACAGCATATTCTCATCATATTACCTGTCATTATTGTTGCAAAAAGGGTCATACCATTGAAAAATGCAAATTTAGGAGAATTTTAGTTCCTAAAGGAGTATTTCAATGGTTGCCTAAGTGCAACAAATTGTGTACTCACTACCAAGGACCCAATGAAAATTGGGGACCTCCCTCTCTAAATTAATCTTGCAGGAAAAGTGTCTTGACATTGCCGAAAGGTTGTGGTTCCTTGATAGCGGATGTTCAAGACACATGACGGGAGACCTATCTCTTTTCGTTGAGTTTCAAGCAAAGAAAAAGGGGTATGTCACCTATGGAGATAACAATCGGGGAGCCATACTTGGTAAAGGAAGTGTAGGTAACCCTTCTACCACGACTATAACTGATGTGCTGCTAGTAGAAGGCCTTAAACATAATCTTTTAAGTATAAGTCAATTGTGTGACAAAGATTTTAAAGTAATATTTACAAATTCTGGCTGCACAATAGAACATACTAAGAAAAGAGACATTATGTTTAAGGGCTTAAGAGTAAACAACATCTACATGCTAAACTTGGATGAGGTATCTAAGTCTAGTACCAAGTGTCTAATTGCTCTAGGCGAAGACTCATGGCTTTGGCATAGACGTCTCGCCCACATAAATTTTGACTTACTTAATAAAGTTGTCACAAAAGATTTAGTAATCGGCTTACCTAAAATGAAGTTTTCAAAAGATCATCTATGTGATGCTTGTCAAAAGGGAAAGCAAACAAAAATCTCTTTTAAATCAAAGAACGTGGTTTCAACATCACGCCCTCTTGAACTACTTCACATGGATCTCTTTGGCCCTTCAAGGACTAAAAGCATAGGTGGAAACACCTATGGTTTTGTCATTGTCGATGATTACTCTAGATTTTGTTGGACAATATTTCTACCTAGTAAGGATCAAACTTTTCCAGCTTTCACACAATTTGCAAGATTATGTCAAAATAAAATGAACAACAAAATAGTTGCAATTCGAAGTGATCACGGTGGAGAGTTTGAAAACTATCTTTTTGAAAAATACTGTGATAAACATGGAATTAAGCATAACTTTTCAGCTCCTAGAACACCACAACAAAACGGAGTGGTTGAACGTAAAAATCGGGTTCTAGAGGAGCTGGCAAGAACAATGCTGAACGAGGGTAATCTAC
Source organism: Vicia villosa (assembly GCF_029867415.1). NCBI lineage: Eukaryota > Viridiplantae > Streptophyta > Magnoliopsida > Fabales > Fabaceae > Vicia > Vicia villosa. The sequence goes on from NC_081182.1 coordinate 144,285,671, forward strand.
CCAAGTATTTCTGGGCTGACGCGATTAGCACCGCATGTTATGTTTTGAATAGGATAATAATACGTCCTATACTGAACAAAACTCCCTATTGTCATACCCCAATTTTTGACCTAAGATACCACCTCATATCATAGCATATGCATCATTTGCATCTCTAACGAATTGCATAGCTTGTGTTTGCTACTTGTGTCTCAGCAGGGTTTAATCAAGAAATCACTCATCAGTACAAGCAACAATCAATTAGGGTTTTGTTCCCCCTTCATTTCAAATGAATCATCTTCATCAACAATCAACATTTGGTCCTCAGAGATTCATTTCAACAAACTCAAAAGCTCTGAATCAACCCGATTAGGGTTTTGACTGAAGATAGCACACCCCTGACTTTTGCTCAGGATTTGACCTAATGAATTGGGACATGACCTCAAGACCCCAAGTACATCATTTTGGCCTAATCTATTGACTCAAGACATCTCCTACACAAGGATTGATCAATAGTGAAATTTTAAATCATCAGATTAGGGTTTTGAACTATCAGGGACTGAAATCAGGGATCACATTTGGGAAACCCTAAAAATCCCCAGGAAGTTAATCAAAGGTTTCAATCATCTTGAAATAATCCCTATGACAACATCCAATGGAAATTACATCTCAATTCAAGATCCACAGTCATCAATTTCATCAGATCGACAATTAGGGTTTTTGACCTAATTCACTGAACAACTGACTTTTTTTATCAGGACATGGTGCCACAACTCAAACCATGGCTCAATATCCTCTAATGCCTCAATATGATCCATTCATACCATTCATTTGGTGGGGATAGCTTGGTTCATTTGAAATCTCCAGAAACGCGATTCGTCTGAAAAAGTCAACTGTACAAGATCACCATTGACTTTTGGGGAATTTTGGTCAACCATGACTTTTGAAGTTTTGAATCATCAATATATGATATATGAAGTCATTTGATCAAGAAAAATCAAGAAAATCAATCAAGAATCAAAAAGTCAAAAGTTTGACTTTCATACTTAGAAAATTTTCTAAGTGTTTTTCAATGGTTTTTTTCAAACTTTGGGAGGGAATTTCTCAAAATTTCACCTACAAACTGAAAAAAACTTCCAACATGAAAGTTGTAGATTTTGATCCAATGAACAACTTTGTCACATATAATTTTTTCCAAAAGATCAACCATTTAAGAGATATGGAGCTTCAAAGTTGGTATCTTTTGAAAATTTCTCTTAAAACTTCATTTTCTTCAAAGTTCATGGATCTTTTTCACCCATTTCCTTAAAGGTCTTGAAGAAACTTTCAACTAGGGTTTTGAAGTGTGTAACATGAGCTTTCCAAAATGTCCAAGAGCATGAAAAAATATGGAGTGTAGCCATGGTTTTGAATTTTGACATTAGTGAACTTTTCACTTGAAATTTCAAGTCATTTTGCCAAAGTTATGAACCATTTTGCCAAATGATCCAAGTAATGATGCATAGATGCAATAATTGGAGATATTTTCTGATTTGAGATCAGAATGGAAAGAGATAAGAAGCTTGGCAAAATAACCATGGTTAAGTCACTTTTAACCATTTGCATTTAATGCAAAAGATGCTAGTTTATCTCTTAAGCCAAGTCATCATACTTTGGGCAACTTGCAAAGGCTCTGCATTCAGAAAGTTTGGCCTATAAATAGAGGTGCAAATCACTCTTCAAATCACACCAAAACCTCACAATTATAGGTTTTCTCTCTTCTTTCTTAGAATGCAAGTTTCTTAAGTTTCAAAGAGGTAAAATTCTCAACCTCTAAACCTTTGAAGTTCTGGCCAAGGTGAGGGTTCTAACATCTCATAAACATCAAATGTGATGTGTTTGAACCATCCACACACCCCAAAAACACCTAAATCTCAGAATCACTCTTCAACCACCATGTTTGCATAAAATGAGCCTTAACATATCAATTCTCATACCAAGCCATATCTGTCCAAGTTAATCATCCAAACACACTCCATATACTTCATATGAACTGTTCCAACCATTATCCATGATCTGAAACATCAAAATCAACTAGCTTGATCCTCACTTGAGCTAAACTGCAGATCGGGTACCATAAGGTGATCAAGAGGTTTTCAATTCACTCCAAGCATCCATACATGTTCTATAAGGTCCATTGAAGCTGTCCAGATTGAGCAACAACATCTGTAACACCTCCAGGCTCAAATTCGATTTCCAGCTTTGCCATTTTTGAGGTAAGTGCTCATGAACTTCAAACTCATACATACATGCATCATAAATGAAAAATTGAGTTGCTATCATGTTTCTGCACTATCACTGATCAATAGCCCTCAATCAATTTCACAATTCATCAATTATACACAATTTCAGATTGAATCATAAGATTAGGGTTCTTCGTGTTCATCAGAAAACCAATGATCTTAGAGTGAAAATAAATGCAATTAAATGATACCATCGTGTTCCTTATGAAAATTCGAGCAAGATAGGCTATTCACTTGATCAAATTGGTTCAGTTTTAAGAAAATTCAAATTCAAATGGGGTTTGTGTTCTTGGCGCCATATTTTTGGAATTGAATTTAGAAACTTGATTCAAAACATAATCAATTCGTTGCAAATGATTAACAGACCACGCGCGTGGTCCAGTTGGTTAAACTTTTGAGTAATAACCTTAAGGTCACGAGTTCAACACTCATAGGGACCAAAACCATTTTTTTATCACTTGTTTTTTTTCAAATTTTTACACAACTTTAATTAATTATTTAACCAATCAAAATAATTCATTTTCACTTCATTTTTTGCACACCTCTTATTTAATATACATATTTTATGAATACCAAAAAAAAATCATCAAAAAATATTTATTTAATACATTTTTTAATTAGGTTTAAAAAGACATGTTTTTAAATGTTTTTAAATACTTTAAATATTATTTTTCATTTGATTTTTAACCTAATCATTTGTAAATATTTTTTGTAATCAAACCCTAATCACTTAGGACTTAATTGAGCATTAAAACTCGTTTTAACTTAATTAAGTTGATTTTTTTTTCGAATTCAAATCGTTTTAAAACAAGCGATCGCAATTCTTTTCAAAAACGATAAACCATTTCTTTTTGATTTTTCTTTTCAAAAGAAACTATTGATTGAATCTTTTTGAATTGATCAATTGATTTTCAAAATGAAGTGGGGCCTCTCGAATATTAGAGAGTGTAAGTCCCATTTCTTTTCCTTTTTTTGTACAGTTTTCAAAACAATAAAACATTCTTCAAAATAAAATCTTTTCAAACAGTTTTCAAATCATTTTCAAAACAACAAAACTTCAAACTTTTCAAATATACCATGGGCCTCCATGTAGGTATAAGTCCCAAGCCCCTTTTGTACATACCCTTGCCTTTGTACAGTTTTTCTTCAAACAGAAAACTTCTTTCAAAACAACTTTTAAACAGTTTTTCAAACGACGCATCTTTTAACAAAACAATCAACCATGTTTTATAAAATACCACGGGCCTCCATGTAGGTATAAGTCCCAAGCCCCTTATAAATACCTGTTTACATAGCTTTGAATAAACTCAAGTGGGTCTCTCCCCGAGTATAAGTCCCGAGCCCCCGTGTATACAAATGGATTATGCTTACAGGTATATTTCCTTCATAAACTCCATTATATACACACACTTTGTCATATATGTATAACTGTCCATATCTGTTCATGTACTTATTCATATTTGTTCGTACTTGTTCATACTTGTGATTGTGTTATATATACTTGTTCAACTTAGTACAACACTAGGTTCCCCATAGCCTCCTATTGGGCTTCGTGCAAAGAATCTCCCTAGTTTAGGTTAGGACATAGAGTATGGTTTCCAGGTGAAATCGCTCTAAGAGCTCAAACCAACTATACCATGCCTCCCCTTGGGCTTTGTACAAACGAGTGACCCTCCCATAGCCTCCTCTTGGGCTTACAATGCAAGGACCCTGGATTGTCCCTCCCATAGCCTCCTCTTGGGCTTACAATGTAAGGACCCTCGGATAGCCTCCTCTTGGGCTTCGTACAAGGACCCACGGGCTTCTTATAAGCATCCCCAATATCCAAAACAAATACCCTAGGAGATTAGACATTTATCATCTCTATGATAGGAGTATCTTTTCTATATCATCACAAACAATCAATCAATCAAACTTTTTTGCCACAAGGCTGGCTAATCAATCAAACCGTTTTGCCACCATACTGGCTGATTAATCAAAGTTTTTGTCACAAGGCTGACTTCATTGAAACTTTTGCCACAAGGCTGGCTGATTAATCAAAACTTTTTGTCACAAGGCTGACTTCATTGAAAGTTTTTGCCACAAGGCTGGTTAAACAAACAAAAACATCTTTATCATTCTAAGCGCCATAAGTGGCACAGCCAAGGGCTTATAATGAAAAGATTTTCAAACAAAAAACAAACAGATGTATGTGATGATATAGATTAGATACATCGAACATTTAGATGACATTTGTCTCTTTTCCTTTGCTTCCACTAGCATAAGTGGGAACTACGATTGCTCTGACTTTCTCAACATCCCTTTGAGAATACGTAGGCACAAGGTCGTATCCTTGGCGAGCAAAACTTCTCTCTCAAACCATTCAAATCTTAGCACCCGTAGACCCCGAGCTACAGATGCTCTGATTCCCTCTAGGGGATATGTATGCAGAGGATCGCGATGATCTTTGCGAGCATAATCAAACAAACACCTTAGTCTCCCACCTATTTCACAACAGAACCTCCACCACAAAGGACGAAAAAACAAAACAAAGAAACCTATAGAGTACTATAGATACGTTGGGTGCTAATACCTTCCCTTCGTATAACCAACCCTCTTACCCAAGATCTCTCTCCACCTTTTAGGTTATTGCAACTTTTTTCCTTTTCCTACTTTGGAAACAATAAAAAGTTTGGTCGGAACAAAAGAAAAATCATTTTTTTTGAGCACTCGAGCCCAAAGAAGGCATCAGGTGTCTCATCCACAAAAAAAAAGGATAAACGATTTTTCGCCCGCGACAGAAAAATGGCGACTTCACTGGGGACCATCTTTTTATTGTTTCCAAAGAAGGGGTTATTTCTATTTGTTTTGTTTTTATTATTACATGTTTGGTTCTATGGTTCTGTTACATCTGTGGTTCTTTTACAAGTGATACATTATGGACAAATCCTAACCCGGATTAAGTACACATAAGAGTTAGGTGGAGGGTATAGTCATGTATGGCATACAAGGAGTCAGTCCTTAAAAAGTCAGCATGAGAATCCTTCCGCTCAGTGGAGGTTCCTTGTTGGTAGTATATGTTTAGCAAGTTTAATTGTGAAGACATTATTGCTTTCATTGAACTGTAGAAGCTGAGTTGGCTATAGAACCCCAACCCATCCTGGCCTTATTAGGTTGTGGTGCAGAAACTATTCAGGTGAAGACTTGGATTAGTTGTCATGCGGAGAACCACACTCAGACGAGTTTTTCTTGAGAATATTGCTGGCTCATGAGTTTAATTGTGGAAAGCCGGTAATATCCGAAAGAAAAATGTAGACTCTGACGTATCAGTAGAACATTTTTGCAGGTGATAAACCCTAGTACTATCCCATGTTTGGTTCTCTGACCTCATGCTCGTGACGCTGGACCTTTGAACCTATGTGTACTATGTTTTGAATTACCATGTTTGTAGTACCATGTTTGCGTTACCATGTTTGCATCACCGTGTTTTCCTTACCATGTTTGAATATGTGGCATTCACGCATCCATGCATTCATACATTCATTAAAAAACCCGTCTTTTTCCATAAAAACATGATTTTTTCCAAAAAAATTTTAGAGAAATTTTCCTTGCAAACATTATAGGATTCAGTTATGGAAGGGGTAAAAAGGCATACCAAGAAATACGGTTTCAAAGAGCCTAATGTGGAAAGACTGAAAGAGTTAGCATCTTTTGTACAAGATCCTTCCGATTTTAGGAAAAGCCATGGAAAGCTTTTGCCTATCTTGAACACTCACGTTGATGAAGGACTTCTCAAAACTCTGGTTCTGTTCTATGATCCCGTCTACCGGTGTTTCACCTTTCCAGACTATCAGTTGGTACCAACCTTGGAAGAATATGCCAATCTTTTGGGTATTCCTGTGTCTGACAAAATACCTTTCAATGGTTTGGAAGCCATTCCTAAGTCACCAGCCATTGCAGCGGGTATCCACTTGAAGAAATCTGAAATAGAAAGTAATTGGACTACCAAAGGAAATCTTCCGGGTTTGGCTTCGCAGTTTTTAATAAAGAAAGCCTTTGATTTCATTGAAACTGGTAGCATGATAGCTTTTGAATCTGTACTAGCCTTGCTCATCTATGGGTTGGTTCTGTTTCCCAACATCAACGAATTTGTTGATATCAACGCCATAAAGATCTTTCTGATTGGAAATCTTGTTCCGACTTTGCTTGGTGACATGTATTTCTCTGTCCATCATAGGAATCGCCAAGGTGGTGGAATCATTGTATGTTGTGCACCTCTTTTGTACAAATGGATTGTTTCACACTTACCTGAGTCTGCTACTTTCACGGAAAACCGAGAAGGTTTGCGTTGGTCTCAAAGGCTTATGTCTCTTACTAATAATGATATTCATTGGTATACCTTGGCTCGCTGCGGTACAGAAACCATTGATAGTTGTGGAGAGTTCGCCAACGTACCCCTCATTGGTACACAAGGAGGAATTAACTACAATCCAGTCCTAGCCCGACGACAGCTCGGGTATGCAAATTCAGTTAAACCTGTTGGTCTTGCAGTGGAAAGCTACTTCTACCAAGAAGGAGAGGATCCTCAGAGGTTGAAGACAAGAATGGTGAAGGCTTGGTACGACGTCCGAAGAAAAGAAAAAGGTGGGATAAGAAATTGCATTGCCACGAACGCCTACACCTGCTGGGTAAAGAAAAGAGCAAAGGAGTTTCAAATGCCTTATGATTATGAAAAACCCATGTTCCCTGCAGTATCTCAATTGCCCGACATTCCCACTATAGAAGAATACCAAGAGACTTTAGCCAAGATGAGGTTAGAAAAAGACGCTTGGGAAGAAAAGTTTCGAAGAACTGATGTGGAAAACAGAAAGTTGAAGAAACGAGTGAAAGATCACGAAGAAACACTCTGTTATCAAGATGGTTGGCTCATGAGTAAAGATGAGAAGATTCGTCGGAAAGATGCCGCAATCAGAAGATACATCAAAGAAAGCAAGAAAAATCTTGAAGCCTCGACAAGCAACGCTCCGATGCCTGACAATTGGAAGAATGTTGTTGACAAGCTGAGGGCTGAAAAGGCCGAGTTGAAAGCTTACTATGGGAAAGAAATCATGAAGCTCAAGCTGCACAACGCATTTGGTTCTTCGTCTGATGAAGATGCTTAGGATTTGTTTAGATTTTTATTTATCATCTGCTTCTGTAAGGAGCTACGCTCCAATGTTGTAACATTTTCCCATTATTTCAATAAAAGAATAGTTTGTGTTCAAATGTTTGCAAGGAAATAATCTTTAAAATGTTTGGAAAAATCATAAACTTCTTTTTGCATACATCATTCTGCATATCGAGTCTGTTGTATAGAGTCTCATCTTTTGGATCTTTCTCCAATAGATCGTCAAGCAGTCGCGTCTCAAAGTTTCTCGACCGCGCTCGCAATCAGATCACAGATACAATACTCGTTCAAGCAGAAGAAGAGTAATGGAACACTCTGAACAAGAGAATATTGAGCTTCGTGGTACAGTGACCAGCCTTCAGGAAAAGTTGGAAAGTCTCACTACTCTGGTTGACTCCTTAATGGCTGCACAGAATCAGCTGCCGCCACCTAACAGTCAAGCAACGGTAACATCTGAAGTCACTACTCCAGTTTCTACGGTTGCATTCAGCATTCCATCTTTCTCCATGCCAGAAGGTTGGGGCACGCCTTTCAGCTTTGGTGCAGGTTTCCGCGATAATTTCTCTGGGGTTCAAACAACTACAACTGAAGCGCCTGCCACACAAGGTTCGGCGTTTATTCCACATTCAGGGGTAACCTTTTCCCAAATCACTATGGCACTTTCTCAACCCACTATGACGGTTCCGACCCCTACGGTTCACACTGTTCCTTATGATGGCAATGAGATTTATCATGATCAAGGTGATAGCACAAATCAGCGTAATCTTATGGGAGATCTCCAAGAGCAGTTTAACAAGATGCAGCTAGAAGTTAAAGCTATCCGTGGAAAAGATTTGTTTGGAAAGAATGCCCAGGAGCTATGTTTGGTTCCCAGTGTACAAATACCAGCTAAATTCAAGGTCCCTGACTTTGAGAAGTACAAAGGTAGTTCTTGCCCGCAAAGCCATCTTGTGATGTATGCTAGAAAGATGTCTACTTATGCAGATAATCATCAGTTGCTTATCCATTACTTTCAAGACAGTTTGACTGGTGCCGCACTGAAGTGGTACACAGGTTTGGATAGCACCAATATTCGAACATTCAATGACCTAGGTGAGGCCTTTGTCCGACAATACAAGTATAACTCGGATATGGCTCCAGACAGAGATCAGCTTCGGTCCATGGCTCAGAAAGACCATGAAGCTTTCAAAGAATATGCCCAACGATGGAGAGAAACTGCTGCTCAGATTAATCCACCGTTAAAAGAGAAAGAGATGACAAAGATCTTCTTGAATACTCTCAGTCCGTTTTACTATGAACGCATGATTGCTAGTGCTCCAAGTGATTTCACCGAAATGGTAAACATGGGGATGCGTCTAGAAGAAGGAGTCCGAACCGGACGTCTAACTAAAGAAGGTGGATCTTCAAGCGGAACCAAAAAGTTCGGAAGTGGTTTCCAAAAGAAGAAAGAACAAAGTGTTGACATGGTATCCCAAGGGAGGCCAAGAGGAAATGTCAATCGTCAACGACAAGTAGCTGCTATCGCACCAGCCGTTAACACAACACCAAATCCGGGATTTACCCCGCAATTTCAACAACAACAGCCTCGACAACAGGCTCAACAGTTTAACAATAATCAGAATCGTGTACAAAGAGCTCCACAGTTTGATCCGATTCCAATGACCTACACAGAGTTGTACCCTGCTTTGATTGAAAGAGGTCTTGTTCAAACTAAAGCACCACCACCAGTACCTGAGAAACTCCCATGGTGGTACAAAGCTGATGTCTCATGCCCTTATCATCAAGGAGCACCTGGCCATGATCTCGAACATTGCATAGCTTTGAAATATGAAGTTCAGAGGTTGGTTAGATCTAATCTCCTCTCTTTCAGAAATTTGAACCCAAATGTGCAAGCAAATCCGCTACCCAATCATGGAGGGCATGTTGTAAACATGGTGTATGGATGTCCTGGTCCATACCGAGTCTATAATATCAATTTCTCAAGAGCAAATTTGGTACAAATGCACGCTACTCTCTGTCAAGGGCAGAATTTTCGCCAGCATCACTACGGTTCCTGTAGCATATGTTGTGTAGATCCTCACGGATGTTCGATTGTGAGAAGAGATCTTCAAGTTCTGTTGGATAATGGTACTATTCAGATCTACAGAAATAGGGATGAAAATGAAGTTAACATGATAGGATGTTATCCGCATGAGCTTTTAGTCTCAGATATCAACTCGGAAATGCCTAAAGTTAACGTCATCGTTCCTCATTTCAACATGCCTGAGCGCATAGAAGTTACCTACAACAAGCCAAAGGTTCCTATTGCTCCTTTGATCATTTGTCTACCTGGACCTGTTCCCTATGACTCTGACAAGGCAGTTCCATACAACTACAATGCTACAATGATAAAGAATGGACAAGAAGTTCCTTTACCTACTCTTTCATCTGTCGTGAATATCGCCGATGTGAGTCGAGTAACAAGAAGTGGACGTGTGTATACTCCACTACCTTCAAAGCAGCCTGTTGCTCCTGCAACCGGGCAAAATCCTATTGATACACCGATGGGGAATCCTGTGGAAACTCCTATCAGTAATACAAGCACTGATGTTGGTCAATCCAGTGGAACCAATGTCAATCCTGACTTTGACGAAATTTTGAAGCTTATCAAAAGAAGTGAATACAAGATTGTGGATCAGCTTATGCAGACTCCTTCAAAAATCTCAATACTTTCATTGTTGTTGAATTCAGAAGCCCACAGGGAAGCCCTGATGAGAGTATTAGATCAAGCTTTTGTGGATCATGATGTGACTGTTGATCACTTTGATGGGATAATAGCCAACATAACTGCTTGCAACAATTTAAGCTTCTGTGATGAAGAACTCCCCGAGGAGGGTAAAAATCACAATCTTGCTTTGCACATTTCTATGAACTGTCAGTCAGATTCTTTGTCCAATGTACTGGTAGACACCGGATCTTCCTTGAATGTGATGCCAAAGACGACTCTTGCTCGCTTGTCTTACCAAGGAATGCCTATGAAGTTCAGTGGTGTAGTAGTCAAAGCATTTGATGGATCGCGAAAATCTGTTATCGGTAAAGTCAACCTTCCCATGACAATTGGCCCACATACATTTCAAATCACCTTCAAGGTCATGGACATTCAAGCTGCTTATAGCTGTCTGTTAGGACGACCATGGATCCATGAAGCAGGGGCAGTAACTTCTACACTCCATCAAAAGTTAAAGTTTGTAACAAATGGAAAATTGGTAACGATAAGTGGAGAGCAAGCCTTGATGGTGAGCCATTTATCCAATTTCTCTTTCATTGGTGCTGATGATGTGGAAGGAACTCAGTTCCAAGGTCTCTCTTTAGAAGACGAATCTTCCAAGAAGAAAGCATCGATCTCTTCTTACAAAGAGGCGGTAAAAGTAGTGAAAGATGGAACTACCACTGGCTGGGGGCAAGTTGTGATCCCTACCAAGAATGAAACCAGAGCAGGACTCGGATGTTCACCAACATTCTCAAACTGCACCAAGAAGGATGAAACCCTTCGTCCGATCAAAGAAACATTCATTAGTGGAGGATTCCTTAACCCAATTCCTCAAGAGGTTAATGTCCTTATCGAAGAATGTATCGAAGAAGGTCTCTCCGATACTTAAGAGGAATGGAAATGTTATCTCAATGACTCGGGATACATATCTCAGGAAGAACCATATCCTCCGTCACAGAAATCCAAAGGCAACGAAACTGAGCCTATTCCTGCAGAGGTCTGGGACACCTTGGGACAACCAAGTGGAAAATTTGATTATATGGTGAAATACACTGCACTTGAAAGTTCAAAGATTGCAATTGAGGATATCCAACCAACTGGATGGGGAGATTCCTTTGAATATAATAGTCAACCAAGAGAGGCTTATCATCCCTGTCAATTTTCTCAGCAGCCTGAAATTACTGACTTCAATGCATCTACCAAGGTTTATAATCCTGAAGGTGGTTATTATCACATAAATGCCATTTTTGAAGATGAAGGGGAAGATGGTCCCTCAGTTGACTCGGAAAGTGTCGCTGACAATGAGTCTCTTCATCCTGAAGACTGGGAAATACATCCTGAAAATTCTGAAGATTGTGACTCATCTTATGCTCTTCAAGAAGTAGAAGAAGACCGTTTCAACTCTACAAAGAACAAGAGTGACAAACCAGGACCTTCAAATCCTGCTCGACCAGCGGTTAATGTCAATACTGAAGATAATTCTGAGGAGAATTTTCCTGAATACATAATACACAGAGGAGTTCGTTGCTACTGGAAAGCTGTCGACGTTCCGAATGTTGTTCGCCGCTCAAAGTAATCACCCCACTGTTATTTTGACCTCCTGCCTTGCCCAAAGCAGAGAGATGTTTTATAGGGCATCGCTTTTAAATGTTTTGCCCAAATAACTTTGTGTATAGGGCTTTGTTTTAAAAGTTTCCCTCTTTGTCCTGCCCAAGACAAATGAGTTTGTGTTTAGGGCTTTGTTTCAAAAATGAATCATAAATAAAGCGTCATTTTGAATTCCCTACATTATATGTTTTATTTTTGCTTTTTCTGGAAATGGTAATCCTAAATAACCAAAATAAAAAAAAAACTTTTTAAAAAAAAATCTGCATACACTCCTGCATTCATAAATTTTTCTGAAATAAATATAAATCATATGTGCAGATTCACTATTGATAAACCCATTAAATGCAATAATCCTATGCCCCCTCCCAACTTTGAGTTTCCTGTGTTCGAAGCCGAAGAAGAGGAAGAAGAGGAGATCCCGGACGAGATCTCTCGATTACTTAAGCACGAGGAAAGAGCCATTCTGCCTCACAAAGAGCCTTTAGAAAAGATCAACTTGGGTTCTGAAGAAGACAAAAAAGAAGTGACCATTGGATCGCTGCTTGATACTGATATCAAGAGTAAGTTGACAGACCTTCTCAAAGAATATGTTGACGTGTTTGCCTGGTCCTACCAAGACATGCCTGGGTTGGATACCAATATTGTTCAGCATTACTTGCCATTGAAGCCAGAATGTCCGCCAGTTAAGCAGAAATTGCGAAGGACTCACCCTGATATGGCTAACAAGATCAAAGTGGAAGTTCAGAAACAGCTCGACGCAGGTTTTCTAGTCACCTCTGAGTATCCTCAATGGTTGGCCAACATAGTGCCAGTTCCGAAGAAAGATGGCAAAGTCAGAATGTGCGTTGACTACCGTGATTTGAACAAAGCCAGTCCAAAAGATGACTTTCCATTACCACATATTGACATGCTGGTTGATAACACCGCTAAGTTCAACGTCTTTTCCTTCATGGACGGGTTCTCTGGTTATAATCAGATCAAGATGGCTCCCGAAGACATGGAGAAGACATCTTTCATCACCCCATGGGGTACCTTTTGCTACAAAGTGATGCCGTTTGGATTAAAGAATGCAGGTGCAACTTACCAAAGGGCAATGACTACTCTCTTTCATGACATGATGCATAAAGAAATTGAAGTTTATGTGGACGACATGATAGCCAAGTCCAGCACAGAAGAAGAACATATTGAATACCTTTTGAAGTTGTTTCAACGACTAAGGAAATATCAGCTTCGCTTGAATCCTAACAAATGTACTTTTGGGGTTAGATCTGGAAAGCTCTTGGGTTTCATTGTCAGCCAAAGAGGTATCGAAGTAGATCCCGAAAAAGTCAGAGCTATTCAAGAGATGCCTGCACCAAAAACTGAAAAGCAAGTAAGAGGATTTCTCGGACGATTGAACTATATCTCCAGATTTATCTCTCAAATGACTGCTACTTGTGGGCCAATTTTCAAGCTTCTCCGTAAAGATCAAGGGGTTGTATGGACTGAAGATTGCCAGAAAGCGTTTGACAGCATCAAGGAATACCTGTTAGAACCACCAATATTGATTCCTCCAGTTGAAGGAAGACCACTAATCATGTATCTTACTGTGTTGGAAGAATCCATGGGTTGTATGCTTGGACAGCAAGATGAAACTGGTAAGAAGGAGCATGCCATCTATTACCTGAGTAAGAAATTCACAGACTGTGAGTCTCGTTACTCCATGCTCGAAAAAACATGTTATGCTTTGGCTTGGGCTTCAAAACGTCTCCGCCAATACATGATCAACAATACTACTTGGTTAATCTCAAAAATGGATCCAATCAAGTACGTCATTGAAAAGCCTGCATTAACAGGAAGGATTGCCCGATGGCAAATGCTGTTATCCGAGTATGACATTGAATACCGTGCTCAAAAAGCGGTCAAAGGAAGCATTCTCGCCGATCATTTGGCGCATCAACCAATTAATGAATATCAGTCTCTCAAGTTTGACTTTCCTGATGAAGATGTCTTGTACTTGAAAATGAAAGATTGTGACGAACCGTTACCTGAAGAAGGTCCTGATCCTGGATCAAGATGGGGCCTAATTTTTGATGGAGCAGTAAACGCTTTTGGCAATGGAATTGGGGCAATCATCATAACTCCCAAGGGTACTCATATCCCATTCTCTGCCAGACTGCTATTTGATTGCACCAACAACATCGCAGAATACGAAGCTTGTATCATGGGTCTCGAAGAAGCCATTGACTTAAGGATCAAGATCCTCGACATATATGGAGATTCAGCTCTCGTGATCAACCAAATCAAAGACAAGTGGGAAACTTACCACCCTGGTTTGATTCCTTACAGAGATTATGCAAGACGTCTGTTGACTTTCTTCAACAAGGTTGAATTGCATCATATACCTCGAGATCAGAATCGAATGGCAGACGCCTTGGCTACTCTATCTTCCATGTTCAAAGTCAATCATTGGAATGATATGCCTAAAGTCAGAATTACGCGCCTTGAAAGGCCCGCTTATGTGTTTGCAACTAAAGCAGTTATCGATGATAAACCGTGGTTCCACGACATCAAACGCTTCCTTCAAACTCAAGAGTACCCGCTTGGGGCATCAAACAAAGATAAGAAAACTCTAAGGAGGCTTTCTGGCAGTTTCTTCCTGAATGGAGATGTGTTATACAAAAGAAACTTCGACATGGTTTTGCTCAGATGCATGGACAGACACGAAGCAGACATGTTAATGCATGAAGTGCATGAAGGGTCCTTTGGAACTCATTCAAATGGGCATGCAATGTCCAAGAAGATCTTAAGAGCAGGATACTATTGGTTGACAATGGAATCTGACTGTTATAAACACGTGAAGAGATGTCACAAGTGCCAGATCTATGCAGATAAGATCCATGTGCCACCGACTCTACTCAACGTTCTCTCATCTCCATGGCCTTTTTCCATGTGGGGTATCGACATGATTGGAATGATCGAACCAAAGGCTTCAAACGGTCATCGTTTCATCCTGGTGGCAATTGATTACTTCACCAAATGGGTCGAAGCAGCATCTTACGCCAACGTTACAAGACAAGTGGTTGTGAGGTTTATCAAGAATAACATCATTTGCCGATATGGTGTTCCCAGCAAGATCATTACTGACAATGGTTCGAACTTGAACAACAAGATGATGAAAGAATTGTGTGAGGAATTCAAGATTGAGCATCATAACTCTTCTCCTTACAGACCAAAAATGAACGGCGCCGTTGAAGCTGCCAACAAGAACATCAAGAAGATCGTCCAGAAAATGGTCGTCACTTACAAAGACTGGCATGAAATGCTGCCATTTGCTTTACATGGGTACCGAACTTCAGTGCGTACTTCAACAGGGGCAACTCCCTTTTCTCTAGTATACGGCATGGAAGCTGTGCTCCCCGTAGAAGTTGAAATCCCATCAATGAGAGTCCTCATGGAGACTAAGTTATCAGAGGCTGAATGGTGTCAAAGCAGATACGATCAGTTGAACTTAATCGAAGAAAAACGTATGACTGCTCTATGCCATGGACAGTTGTACCAAGCAAGGATGAAACAAGCCTTCAACAAAAAGGTTCGACCTCGTGAATTTCGAGAAGGCGACCTCGTGCTTAAAAAGATCTTGTCTTTTCAACCAGATTCTAGGGGCAAATGGTCTCCTAATTACGAAGGCCCGTATGTTGTCAAAAGAACATTTTCTGGCGGCGCCATGACTCTTGCAACCATGGATGGTGATGAACTCCCGCATCCTGTGAATGCTGATGCAGTCAAGAAATACTTTGTCTAAAAAAGAATAAAAGAACAGCTCGGTAAGTCGAAAACCCGCAAAGGGCGACTTAGGCAAAAATGAGTGTCTCGGTGGACTGAAAACCTGAAAGGGCGGTCCAGGCAAAAATTAGAGACAATAAACAGAAAAAATTCATCCTGGTAGATTGAAAACCTGAAAGGGCAATCTAGGCAAAAATTAAGGATTTATGACAAAGTAACTGCATCAGTCCATACTTCGTCACCTGAAGAGTCTTTTCATCAAAGGATCTTCAATCAAATCATCGCCAATCTGAAGCAACAAGCACAGTTGGAACTCAAAGTTGTTAGGGTGAATAGTGGTCATTACTTTCAATGTAGCCTTTTCCGCATATTTACCATTTCCAACTTTTGTAAATACTCCGTGGAATCACGCCTTTAGCTGATTACCATCCTATTAAATAAATTTGAGCTTTGTGCCCATTTGTTTACAATCTCTAATTTCTTTTAGCTTTCAAAATGACGCTTTAATTGTGTTATTCACTTTTGAAAAAAAAAAGTTTTAAATGAATTTACTTTCCTTTTTCAAAATAAAAGCGAAACTTTCCTTTGAGTTGTGAACAACAGAAGGAACATCAACAGCTATCTCCATAGGATGAATCAAAGATTATGATAGGAAAAGCTCTTCTATCCCCAGTGAAGAAGGTCTTTTATCCCCAGTGACGAATATTTTCCATCTCCAGTGAAGAAGTTCTTCCATCTCAATAAGAAAAGATGCCAGTCTTCCCCAGAGAAGTTGAAAGCATGCAATACCATTCATCACTCGTGTTATCTACACCGTGTTGAAAAACATTTGCCAAGTATCTGGTTGTATTGCGACGTCGGTCCCTCTCCAGTATACTTCTTTGTCTGTCAGTATTGTTAGCATGCAAGCGACATTCATGACATTCATCATTCATACATATTTGCATCATTTATGCATCATTGCATTTTTCAAATGTCTGCCTAAAATCACTTGTTCAGGATATATCTATCCCAAAAAAAGAGAAAAAAGGGAAAAGAAAAAAAGAAGAAAAGAAATAGGTATGGGCGTGTCATCTCTCCAATAGGTTGTCACCCATAAGCAAAAAGAACATATTCTTTCTCCAATTCCCCACTGAGATCATTCCTCGTGGAAGAAGGTTGCTTCAGTTTCTCCTCTCGAAACAAATGAGAAAATCCCCATTCGAGTTCATTCCTCATGGGTACAAAGTCTTGTTTGACTATTTATTTCCAATTCATTCTTGGTTAGAACCCTATCTTTACCAGAGATTCAAATTCCGATTCCCCAAACAGAGTCGTGAAAAACAGACAATAAGCAACAACCTCATCGTCAGAGCAGCTTATTTCTCTTTCAAAAGATTTTTTCCTCTCTAGGAAATCAATCATGAAGACCATTTGACAATCAGGGCCTTATTACTGTTCACAAGGCTAAATAACCAGTAATTTCCCTAGCAAAGTCTCCAGGATCATTTTATCACTCGGCTGATAATTGATCATGTCTTCAAAACCACTATCACAAGGTTGGTAGTCGGTAACCTTTTTTGTTCTGGTTATATTATTAAACATGTCTATCACCATGCTGATAGTTGGTAATATTAACCGAACCTTTGAAACTCTTTTTACCATGTCAAGTCTATCACCATGCTGATAGTCGGTAACACAGTTTCATACCTTTCACCTTCGCATTATTAAACAAGTCTATCCCCATGTTGATAGTCGATAATGTCGATAGGTAAGCTTTTCTTGCAAAGCTATTATTCCCCGGTGAAGCATACACTTGCTTTCCCAAAAAAACGGACTCTCTTCCTAAAACGGATTGAGACATCCTTCCTGATCTCTTGTCCCCAGTGGAGTCAGTTCTTGATATCCCCTCGGTACAGATATCCTTGCATCATTCGCAATTTTGGTATCTTAGGTCCAAAATTCGCGTCTTCTGATATTTAAGTCTCTTCCACCCTATCAAAACGAAGATTTTCAATCTTCATGTCTCAGGTTGAAGAAACTTAAATAGGGGCATCTGTCATACCCCAATTTTTAACCTAAGATACCACCTCATATCATAGCATATGCATCATTTGCATCTCTAACGAATTGCATAGCTTGTGTTTGCTACTTGTGACTCAGTAGGGTTTAATCAAGAAATCACTCATTAGTACAAGCAACAATCAATTAGGGTTTTGTTCCCCCTTCATTTCAAATGAATCATCTGCATCAACAATCAACATTTGGTCCTCAGAGATTCATTTCAACAAACTCAAAAGCTCTGAATCAACCCGATTAGGGTTTTGACTGAAGATAGCACACCCCTGACTTTTGCTCAGGATTTGACCTAATGACTTGGGACATGACCTCAAGACCCCAAGTACATCATTTTGGCCTAATCTATTGACTCAAGACATCTCCTACACAAGGATTGATCAACAGTGAAATTTTAAATCATCAGATTAGGGTTTTGAACTATCAGGGACTGAAATCAGGGATCACATTTGGGAAACCCTAAAAATCCCCAGGAAGTCAATCAAAGGTTTCAATCATCTTCAAATAATCCCTATGACAACATCCAATGGAAATTACATCTCAATTCAAGATCCACAGTCATCAATTTCATCAGATCGACAATTAGGGTTTTTGACCTAATTCACTGAACAACTGACTTTTTTTATCAGGACATGGTGCCACAACTCAAACCATGGCTCAATATCCTCTAATGCCTCAATATGATCCATTCATACCATTCATTTGGTGGGGATAGCTTGGTTCATTTGAAATCTCCAAAAACGTGATTCGTCTGAAAAAGTCAACTGTACAAGATCACCATTGACTTTTGGGGAATTTTGGTCAACCATGACTTTTAAAGTTTTGAATCATCAATATATGATATATGAAGTTATTTGATCAAGAAAAATCAAGAAAATCAATCAAGAATCAAAAAGTCAAAAGTTTGACTTTCATACTTAGAAAATTTTCTAAGTGTTTTTCAATGGTTTTTTTCAAACTTTGGGAGGGAATTTTTCAAAATTTCACCTACAAACTGAAAAAAACTTCCAACATGAAAGTTGTAGATTTTGATCCAATGAACAACTTTGTCACAAATAATTTTTTTCCAAAAGATCAACCATTTAAGAGATATGGAGCTTCAAAGTTGGTATCTTTTGAAAATTTCTCTTAAAACTTCATTTTCTTCAAAGTTCATGGATCTTTTTCACCCATTTCCTTAAAGGTCTTGAAGAAACTTTCAACTAGGGTTTTGAAGTGTGTAACATGAGCTTTCCAAAATGTCCAAGAGCATGAAAAAATATGGAGTGTAGCCATGGTTTTGAATTTTGACATTAGTGAACTTTTCACTTGAAATTTCAAGTCATTTTGCCAAAGTTATGAACCATTTTGCCAAATGATCCAAGTAATGATGCATAAATGCAATAATTAGAGATATTTTCTGATTTGAGATCAGAATGGAAAGAGATAAGAAGCTTGGCAAAATAACCATGGTTAAGTCACTTTTAACCATTTGCATTTAATGCAAAAGATGCTAGTTTATCTCTTAAGCCAAGTCATCATACTTTGGGCAACTTGCAAAGGCTCTGCATTCAGAAAGTTTGGCCTATAAATAGAGGTGCAAATCACTCTTCAAATCACACCAAAACCTCACAATTATAGGTTTTCTCTCTTCTTTCTTAGAATGCAAGTTTCTTAAGTTTCAAAGAGGTAAAATTCTCAACCTCTAAACCTTTGAAGTTCTGGCCAAGGTGAGGGTTCTAACATCTCATAAACATCAAATGTGATGTGTTTGAACCATCCACACACCCCAAAAACACCTAAATCTCAGAATCACTCTTCAACCACCATGTTTGCATAAAATGAGCCTTAACATATCAATTCTCATACCAAGCCATATCTGTCCAAGTTAATCATCCAAACACACTCCATATACTTCATATGAACTGTTCCAACCATTATCCATGATCTGAAACATCAAAATCAACTAGCTTGATCCTCACTTGAGCTAAACTGCAGATCGGGTACCACAAGGTGATCAAGAGGTTTTCAATTCACTCCAAGCATCCAGACATGTTCTATAAGGTCCATTGAAGCTGTCCAGATTGAGCAACAACATCTGTAACACCTCCAGGCTCAAATTCGATTTCCAGCTTTGCCATTTTTGAGGTAAGTGCTCATGAACTTCAAACTCATACATACATGCATCATAAATGAAAAATTGAGTTGCTATCATGTTTCTGCACTATCACTGATCAATAGCCCTCAATCAATTTCACAATTCATCAATTATACACAATTTCAGATTGAATCATAAGATTAGGGTTCTTCGTGTTCATCAGAAAACCAATGATCTTAGAGTGAAAATAAATGCAATTAAATGATACCATCGTGTTCCTTATGAAAATTCGAGCAAGATAGGCTATTCACTTGATCAAATTGGTTCAGTTTTAAGAAAATTCAAATTCAAATGGGGTTTGTGTTCTTGGCGCCATATTTTTGGAATTGAATTTAGAAACTTGATTCAAAACATAATCAATTCGTTGCAAATGATTAACAGACCACGCGCGTGGTCCAGTTGGTTAAACTTTTGAGTAATAACCTTAAGGTCACGAGTTCAACACTCATAGGGACCAAAACCATTTTTTTATCACTTGTTTTTTTTCAATTTTTTACACAACTTTAATTAATTATTTAACCAATCAAAATAATTCATTTTCACTTCATTTTTTGCACACCTCTTATTTAATATACATATTTTATGAATACCAAAAAAAAATCATCAAAAAATATTTATTTAATACATTTTTTAATTAGGTTTAAAAAGACATGTTTTTAAATGTTTTTAAATACTTTAAATATTATTTTTCATTTGATTTTTAACCTAATCATTTGTAAATATTTTTTGTAATCAAACCCTAATCACTTAGGACTTAATTGAGCATTAAAACTTGTTTTAACTTAATTAAGTTGATTTTTTTTTTCGAATTCAAATCGTTTTAAAACAAGCGATCGCAATTCTTTTCAAAAACGATAAACCATTTCTTTTTGATTTTTCTTTTCAAAAGAAACTATTGATTGAATCTTTTTGAATTGATCAATTGATTTTCAAAACGAAGTGGGGCCTCTCGAATATTAGAGAGTGTAAGTCCCATTTCTTTTCCTTTTTTTGTACAGTTTTCAAAACAATAAAACATTCTTCAAAATAAAATCTTTTCAAACAGTTTTCAAATCATTTTCAAAACAACAAAACTTCAAACTTTTCAAATATACCATGGGCCTCCATGTAGGTATAAGTCCCAAGCCCCTTTTGTACATACCCTTGCCTTTGTACAGTTTTTCTTCAAACAGAAAACTTCTTTCAAAACAACTTTTAAACAGTTTTTCAAACGACGCATCTTTTAACAAAACAATCAACCATGTTTTTAAAATACCACGGGCCTCCATGTAGGTATAAGTCCCAAGCCCCTTGTAAATACCTGTTTACATAGCTTTGAATAAACTCAAGTGGGTCTCTCCCCGAGTATAAGTCCCGAGCCCCCGTGTATACAAATGGATTATGCTTACAGGTATATTTCCTTCATAAACTCCATTATATACACACACTTTGTCATATATGTATAACTGTTCATATCTGTTCATGTACTTATTCATATTTGTTCGTACTTGATCATACTTGTGATTGTGTTATACATACTTGTTCAACTTAGTACAACACTAGGTTCCCCATAGCCTCGTATTGGGCTTCGTGCAAAGAATCTCCCTAGTTTAGGTTAGGACATAGAGTATGGTTTCCCGGTGAAATCGCTCTAAGAGCTCAAACCAACTATACCATGCCTCCCCTTGGGCTTTGTACAAACGAGTGACCCTCCCATAGCCTCCTCTTGGGCTTACAATGCAAGGACCCTGGATTGTCCCTCCCATAGCCTCCTCTTGGGCTTACAATGCAAGGACCCTCGGATAGCCTCCTCTTGGGCTTCGTACAAGGACCCACGGGCTTCTTATAAGCATCCCCAATATCCAAAACAAATACCCTAGGAGATTAGACATTTATCATCTCTATGATAGGAGTATCTCTTCTATATCATCACAAACAATCAATCAATCAAACTTTTTTGCCACAAGGCTGGCTAATCAATCAAACCGTTTTGCCACCATACTGGCTGATTAATCAAAGTTTTTCACAAGGCTGACTTCATTGAAACTTTTGCCACAAGGCTGGCTGATTAATCAAAACTTTTTGTCACAAGGCTGACTTCATTGAAAGTTTTTGCCACAAGGCTGGTTAAACAAACAAAAACATCTTTATCATTCTAAGCGCCATAAGTGGCACAGCCCAGGGCTTATAATGAAAAGATTTTCAAACAAAAAACAAACAGATGTATGTGATGATATAGATTAGATACATCGAACATTTAGATGACATTTGTCTCTTTTTCTTTGCTTCCACTAGCATAAGTGGGAACTACGATTGCTCTGACTTTCTCAACATCCCTTTGAGAATACGTAGGCACAAGGTCGTATCCTTGGCGAGCAAAACTTCTCTCTCAAACCATTCAAACCTTAGCACCCGTAGACCCCGAGCTACAGATGCTCTGATTCCCTCTAGGGGATATGTATGCAGAGGATCGCGATGATCTTTGCGAGCATAATCAAACAAACACCTTAGTCTCCCACCTATTTCACAACAGAACCTCCACCACAAAGGACGAAAAAATAAAACAAAGAAACCTATAGAGTACTATAGATACGTTGGGTGCTAATACCTTCCCTTCGTATAACCAACCCTCTTACCCAAGATCTCTCCCCACCTTTTAGGTTATTGCAACTTTTTTCCTTTTCCTACTTTGGAAACAATAAAAAGTTTGGTCGGAACAAAAGAAAAATCTTTTTTTGAGCACTCGAGCCCAAAGAAGGCATCAGGTGTCTCATCCACAAAAAAAAAGGATAAACGATTTTTCGCCCGCGACACCTATGAATTACTAAAAGGTAGAAAACCAAATGTATCTCATCTCCACGTATTCGGTTGCAAGTGTTTTGTCTTGAACAATGGTAAGGATAATCTTGGTAAATTCGATGCTAAAGCTGATGAGGGCATATTCCTTGGTTACTCACAATCTAGCAAAGCATATCGGGTGTACAATAAGAGATTACTTATAGTAGAAGAGTCAGTACACGTGTCTTTTGATGAATCTTATACAAAATATGTCGAGAAAGGTCTTTCGTTTAATGGTGCAGGTCCATCCACTGAAGACATTGTCAAAGATAAGGAAGACGAGAATGAAAGTATTGTAAAGAAAGATGCTGAGAAAGAGAAAGATGAGTCTCATGATGAAAATGAAAAGGAAAGCATCTCAAATAATGAAGAACTTCCTAAGGCTTGGACAAATGTGAAAGACCATCCAATTGACAACATAATAGGAGACATCTCAAAAGGCGTTACAACACGCTCAAAGATAAGTAACTTCTGTCATCATTTTGCTTTTGTTTCACAAGTTGAGCCGAAAAACGCTAAGGACGCATTACTTGATGAGCATTGGCTAATGGCCATGCAAGAAGAATTAAACCAATTTAAACGGAATGATGTTTGGTACTTAGTCCCTCATCCGGGAGATCATCAAGTAATCGGCACTAGATGGGTTTTTCGTAACAAACTTGATGAAAACGGCATTATTACTAGAAACAAAGCTAGATTAGTTGCCCAAGGTTACAATCAAGAGGAAGGTATTGATTATGAAGAGACATACGCTCCTGTAGCACGTCTCGAAGCTATTCGCCTCTTACTTGCCTATGCTTGTTCAAAAGACTTCAAACTATTCCAAATGGATGTTAAAAGTGCCTTTCTAAATGGCTACATAAATGAAGAGGTATATGTTGCTCAGCCACCTGGCTTTGAGAATTACATGTATCCAACTCATGTTTATAAGCTGAAACGTGCTCTATACGGTCTTAAACAAGCCCCTCGGGCTTGGTACGAACGATTGAGTAAATTTCTTCTTAGCCAAGGGTACTCTAGGGGTAAAGTTGACACTACTCTCTTTATTAAAAGAAAAGATAAAGATGCTCTCTTAGTTCAAGTATATGTAGATGATATTATATTTGGGTCGACTAATGCAAAACTTGTCAAAGATTTTTCTAAGCTTATGCAGAGCGAATTTGAGATGAGTCTCATGGGTGAGCTAAATTTCTTCCTTGGCCTACAAATCAAGCAACTCAGTCATGGAACGTTTGTGAGTCAAACTAAATACTGTACAGAGCTGCTCAAAAGATTTGGAATGAGTGAAGCGAAGGAGATTAACACACCTATGGCAACAAATACTAACCTAGACAAAGATGAGAAAGGTAAAGAGGTTGATGTAAAATTCTACCGAGGTATGATAGGTTCACTATTGTATCTTACCGCCTCAAGACCAGACATTATGTTTAGTGTGTGTATGTGTGCAAGATATCAATCTTGTCCAAAAGAATCTCACCAAAAGGCTGTCAAAATAATTCTGCGCTATTTACGTGGAACTACTACCTATGGCCTATGGTATCCAAAGGGAAATGACTGCTACTTGGTAGGTTTCTCCGACTCAGATTTTGCTGGCTGCAAATCCGATAGAAAAAGAACCAGTGGAACATGTCATCTATTCTCAAATTCATTGATAAGTTGGCATAGCAAGAAACAAGTATCGGTTGCATTATCTACTGCTGAGGCAGAATATGTAGCTGCAGGGAGCTGTTGTGCGCAGATATTATGGCTCAAGCAACAACTTCTGGACTTTGGTATTAAGCTTGATCGTATACCTATCATGTGCGACAACACAAGTGCCATAAACTTGAGCAAGAATCCTGTCGTACACTCACGAACCAAACATATTGAAATAAGGCATCACTTCCTAAGAGATCATGTAGATAAAGGAGACGTTATATTTGAACATGTAGAGAGCAAGAAGCAACTAGCTGACATATTCACCAAACCTCTGGCAACTGAGCAATACTTCAACATTCGTAGGGAATTAGGGATACTAGATATCTCTAATTTGGGCTAATTACGTTTGTTTCTCTTAAAGTTATTCCTTTACTTTATATCTATATATTGATTATTCTCAAGCTAACATTTCTCTTAGTGTAAAGGTAGTTCTTCATCAAGCCAGACATCATTCCACATTGACTAAAGGCTTCCATAAACGGTGACACCTACACATTGAGAAGACGGTAACATGATTGTTGTTCACTTCCAAAAATATCATTGATACTATAATATGCTATCAATTAACATGCTTATAGTGACTTCATACATATATATCTCTTGCTCATGTATGTGTTTCGTCTTTAATCATAGCATATCATATTCTAAACATACAAGCAAGTAACTAGACATTAGCACATCTCATAAAGCGGATTTTCTCAAATTTTGGGAATTTAGGTCGACCTACTCTGCCTCTGAGTCGACCTACACAAGTCATTTCTCAGCTTACAAACTAAAATGCCCAGTTATGTCGACCTACCCTTCTTTTAGGTTGACCTAATCTGCGTCATTTTAAAGTCTTGTCTGTTAGGTCGACCCAGCACCAAATTAGGTCGACCTACTGCAACAAAATTTCAATTTCTCTATTATTATGCTCATTTGCTACATGCCTTATGTACACAGTTTTTTTTTTTGCATATTATGTCTATTGGAATGGCCTTTTATACCTGTTTTTTTTACTACCTATCTCTTATATACTACTATGAATGCTCGAGTTTTATCTATGTTTCTCTCGTTACTCTCCTCTTCTGTTTCGTTGTATCTCTTTTGATGTTGTCAAAGGGGGAGATAGATGTCGAGTGTACGGGGGAGCTCAGCTGAGTGTACGGGGGAGCTTTTACCACTTATTGCTAAAGCTTCTACTACCGGTTTGCCATCATCAAAAAGGGGGAGTATGTGAATACAAGATCACACTCACAAAGATGTTTTTGATTCATGGCAAACTCAACAAGCATACAAGCAACAAGGCACAAGCAGAAGAACTCAAAGAAAAGCAAGCATTGATCACTTATGACAGAGCAGGTCGACCTACTATGCATATAGGTCGACTCAACACAAGCAAAACAAGAAGAATGCAGAAAAGCAGCAGTTAGGTCGACCTACTGTCAACCCAGTTCGACCTAAAATGGAGAAAATTCCATACACTTCTGCTAGGTCGACCCACACATCAACTAGGTCGACCTAAATTGAAGAAATGTCCCAAAACGCACTTGAAGAGAATTCTGGTCGACCTACTTCCCTAACAGGTCGACCTAACTGGGAGTAAATATCATTCAAAACTAATGCACCTCTGCTAGGTCGACCTAAGCACTACAAGAGGTCGACCTAATTGATCAAAAATGCCAAAATTTCTGGTTTTCTCTGCTCCAACTGATAAGCTCTCATATATATTGTCCAAGGTTCAATTATTGAAATGAACACCAACGACTGAAAGATACACAAAGTCTTCTCATCTTCGTTCTTCATCATCTCCAACACAATTACACATAATCATTCCTGCGTTGAGGGTTAGTGATCGAGTTCGATAACGTCCATGGAACGGAATTGAAGATTCCTAGTGGGTGAAGATTTGTGGGGTTTTTGGTGAATAAAATCCGAGGGTTTTGTCCTCCAAGATAGGTGTTTCTTGGGGGTTTTTATCAAGAGGTTTCATCGAGGATCCATCTGAGTGTAAAGATTGAAGAACAAGGGTTCAAGGCAATTCAAGACACTGCAGAACAGGGATCAAGTGAAGCTCTTGGATCACCTTGATCTGGCTCAAGATTAAGGGGGAAGAAGATTCAAAGGATCGACAAATTCGGTTTATTGTTTATCGCTTTGCTTTCTTCTTTGTATAAACTGCTTTCAACATTAATGGAAGATTTCCCAATTTCAATTTGGAATTGGGGGCAGACGTAGTCGTAGCGAGGACGATCGACGAACTGCCTGAACAAATATCGTGTTCTTGTCGCTTTTATCTTTTCATTTACGTTCTGTTCATATTTGGTCATAATTGCAAAATTGATTAACGATTCAAGTGTTAAAATTGTGAATTAAGGTTTTGCATAAACATCACAATTCACCACATCTTGAATCAACATCAATTTGAACATTATCACCAAGTGTTTGTCTTTTTGCTTATTCCATTATTACTGCATTGCAAACCAAAGTTTATCAATTTAGAAGTTAATTGATTTTCAGCTGTGAAACGTATTGATTCGATAACATATCACCTCATCGTTAATCTCAATTATTTTATGGTTTTGTCACATATACGACCCTTGCAATAACGGTCCGGAATAGACGTAAGTCGATTCAGAACCGCTTTCGCTTTAGTTCGAAATAATTCCGAAAAACTCTGTGAGATCTATTCACCCCCCCTCTAGATCCTCAGGCCAGCGTCTAACAAAACTACATCCCTATCATACTCAGGCCAGTAATCCTCCTTCGCAACCACTGGAAATGCAACGCTGTAAACTCGGAGCAATGTCTGAGTCTTGTAAATTGGAGACAGCAATGATATTGTGTCGCGGTGCACAAATGCACAGGTCGCTATGACATGTGAGCAAGGCATATGGAAAGCTTGAAACCTTCCACAGTCGCGCCAATTCTCGTCTAGTAGAACCCGATATTGTTGTCTTGGCAAACCCTCATTGTGGTCAATTGTTTCGCGAACACTGAAGGTGCGGTTGAATCGGTCGAAAGAAGTTACCTAATGAGTGTTTACTTTTGCCGATTGCTCTTGCATAAATTTCATGCAACTATCACTTAGCATTTGACCCGATTGTCTAACAGCACCCCACTTCCTTCCTCTCGTTAAGAACAACGAAGCCAACCTAAAGTAGGTTGCCTCCACTAGTGCGGTAACAGGAAGGTTACGAATGCCTTTGAAAACTCCATTCATGGATTCTATCAGATTTGTCGTCATGTGCTCTTGTCATAAGCTCTTGTCCATTTCTCCCTAGAGGGTTATCTATCCAAGTTCCCACATCTGGATTTGTCAGTACAATCTCACTCCGATAATGTTGGAATGTGGGTTGGGTTAATGCATAACCAGCATTGACCAGGGCCTTCCTGAGCTTCCTATCCTTGATCTCCCGCATGAAGTTCTGGACGATGTGGCGAATACAATAGACGTGAGTTGATGGTGGGTCATGCCATCCATTTGCTGGATTGTTATAAGCACTCTCACTGGAAGCGTGCCTATCAGAGATTAAACAGAGGTCAGGTTGAGGAGCAACATGCTATTCGAGATCTCATTTTTTTCGAGTGTGTATTCTTATGCACACAAGAAACCCTAATTTATAGAGGGACGGACGCCTGGCTTGCGGTCTATAGCACAACTAGGGTTTCCACTACAAGAAAAAACTAAAATCCTAATTTTCAAAAAAAAATTAGGGTTTGCACTAATGCGCCAAATGGAATGGCGCATAGGTTATTTTTGTCTCCTGTAAGGCGCCAAATGGTTTGGCGCATATATTTTGCATTTGAATGAATGTGCCATTCCATTTGGCGCATATGTGTTGTACATGTGGTCCCCACCTGGTCCCCACCTGTTAACGTCTTAATAATTTCAGTCTTTCGCATGCGTCTGAAACGATTCCTGCAACTTCGCATGCGTCTGAAACGATTCCTGAAAATATTCCTGCAACGATTCCTCCTAATACTGCATGCATGCAACCCTATCTGGCACCTATTTCTGCTCTGCATGCATGTCACCATGTCTTGTCACCGAAATTTATGTTGCATGCATGCCATCCACTTCTGCACAAGCAACACCTAGCAACATTGAATGTATTGACATGTCCTGCATGCAGGTTATTACCGTTTCAGCCTCATCACTATATATACTACCTAGGCCTCTGCAGATTTCTCATCACCTTCACTCGTTTACTCTCACAATAATCATTTTGCTTTCAAATTCCATATTTCCAGTGTTCAACCATGTTTCTCTTAACAATGGGTGATACGCACCGAGGAACCCCCGAGAACATTGCATCCTATGTAAGTATTTTACTATTACGTTAATAACATGCATCTGTCTATTATGAAATAACTGAATACTTATGCATACATAATTATTTCCAGGACCCTTACCGTTTCCGGACTCGGAGTCACTCGATCATCGCTCCGGACGACCGCATAAGACCCTACTTTGAAGTTGTTGGTTTCGGACCAATTAGCACCATCGCTAAGGCTTCCATTGATCACAAATTTGTTCTGGCCTTGCTAGAACGTTGGAGGCCGGAGACACACACTTTCCATCTTCCAACAGGGGAGTGCACCATCACCCTGGAGGACGTTCACATGTTACTAGGCCTTCCAGTTGACGGTAAGGCAATTAATGGGTGTGTAATGCAGGCAAATTCCCTATGCTTTCAGGCATTGGGCATAGACTTGATAGAGGGACAAGTTGGTGCTAGGGGACAGGGTATTAACCTTAAGAGGTTAAGGGAATATTATGATAATTTTCGGTTTGACGACGAGTCTCCCCAAGAGACCATACTTCAGAAAACCAGGTGCTACCTTATCTTGCTAATTGGAAACGTTTTGTTTCCAGATAGTACTGGTAACACTATTAATTTTATGTATCTTCGTTTATCAATGGATTTTTCTAGAGTCGGACTATATAGTTGGGGGTCTGCAGTGCTGGCTACGGTGTACCAATCCCTGTGCAAGAACGCAAAATACGATTCTTGCACATTCTATGGGTGCACTTTGTTGGTGCAGGTGTGGGGGTGGTGGAGAATGCCTATAATGGCCCCGATTAACAGAGCCAGTTGGACCTTTCCGTATGCAATGAGGTAACTTTTTAACATACCATATTTTTCATGCAGAATTAGTGGATTATAATTTACTCTAACTAACACATTTACTTTGCGTTTTAGATTTTGCGTGAAAAAAATGGACTTCACAAAAAATCTGCGGTCAAACATCACAATGTACCGCCAGCTGATTGATCACTTGCGACCCAAGGATGTATTATCCCTAATCTTTTGATCTTTTATAAGTGTATTTTTTATAAATATTTTCCCTAAATAATGTATAACTCTTATGCATGCAGTTTAAATGGAGACCGTATCTCGATTGCAAACATGAGCCTAGAGGTGCAGATGCGGCCATTTGGACTACAAAATGTTGCCTGATCCGGTACAACATCATCGAATTTCATCATAGTAACCGGGTCAAGCTACAGTTCGGAATGCGTCAAGGTATACCCGACCCTCCAGTTGACTTGGGAGTGTGGCACCTCAGACGAGTCAACCATCAGTGGAATCACCAAAACTGGAAGGATTACGCACCCGAATGGCGCCAAATGTGGAAGGACCGTCGCCAATATGTCCTCAACTTCCCCGTGAGTGATCATAAGATGAAACCGTCCGCAGAATATATGAGTTGGTACCGTACGGTTACCACCCCTAACTTATTTATTGCAGACCCGTTCTACTTAATAGACCCCCGTGCTCACAACTACATCCTACCCCAACAACAACCTGAAGAGGAACAACAACAACAACAACGGCAACAACTACAACAACGACAACTACAGCAGCAGCAACAACAACAAGGAGAATAAGAACAAAATCAGTACACCAACCAACAACAAAATTTGTTCCATACTCCATCCCGTTCTGCCCACAACTACCGACAACCATATCTGTTCCAATCACAGTCTCAACCTTTCCAAGATGCTGAAGACCAACACCATTCCGCTAGCCAGTATCATACCCAATCACAACCAATTGGATTTGCAGCGTTTGCAGGGTCCACAATGTTGTTCGGCCAAAACATTACACCCGGTTCGTCAAGCCTACATCTAAGTCCCGACGATGGTCCTCATGGTGAATCCTCTCACCGTGGCACCCCTTCTGGCTATGCAACACCGTCGAACCAATTTGGCTTTAATATGGTAGTTCTAGTGCTGCTGGGTACTACCAACCTGAAGTCGTGCCCCTACCAACTCCCCCACCACAATTTAACATTTATGAGGGCTTGGGTAACCGACTTTACAACAGTCGGTTTCCGGAAAATTATGGTGGCGTGGGCGAATTCATAGACAGCGACCAACAAAACAACCCACTTCCAGGCCCAGTTACACAGACCCAGCAAGAAGCACGAAGGGGTAGGGGTAGGGGTGGTGCTAGGCTTCGCGGCGGCATCAACAAACGCGGTAGACGTGTGATAACAAGACCTTCGTGCGGAACAAATGGCTATCTTGGTGATATATGGACGCCATTAGGCATTTTGTTATGTTTTCTTTAATCAATTGTTGTCGATGTATCGTTTCTTTAATCAATTGTAACCGATGTATTGTTACTTCCGGTTTTTATATATAGGTCGTTGTTTCGATTTCGATTACCAAATGTCAATATACGTTTTCTACATTAAATTATAAAAACTAAAAAAAATATTGAAAAAAAAATTATATAAAAGCACTTACCTAATAAAAAATGAAAAAAAAAAACGAAAAAAAAACCCTAACACTTATGCGCCAAATGGTTTGGCAATTGGGGAAAAAACATGACCTAATGCGCCATTTCATTTGGCGCCAACTCTTAGAATATTAGGGTTAGCCATTTCAAATGGCGCATGCACCCTAATTTTACACCTATGCGCCATTTCAATTGGCGCATCCACTTAACCGGGTACCCAAACCTAGACATTTTAGTAAATAATTTGAAAACATGGTTTTTTTTGTAATTTTTTTACTAAACCTGGTTATTTAAATTTTTTTTTTCAAATAAATCCTCTTCTCCAATATGATTACTTTTTTTTCTGAACGTCGGCTCGGCTGGTGTTGCTATAGATTGCTTGCAGCAGGGGCTGAATAATGTTAAAGCCGGTAGACACAATCAGAAAAACAACAGAATTAGCGGAAGGTGGGTGAAGGAGATAAGGGAGAGTGAGAGGAGTGGCTTTTGAGTGAGACATAGTTGAATTTATAATGGAATGGAGCCAGAATCAAACCACTACTTTTTCTTTAATGCCTATAGGCGATAATATAGTACTACTTTTTTTTTTAAATTCAAGATGTTGCCAGCTATAATATAGTACTACTTTTTCTTTAAATTCAAGATGCTCCCAACTAATCCTTTGTACCATTCAATACTTTTAGCACATTAGTAAGTTCGGAAGAAAATGTCTTCAGCTAGACTTTATTATTTTAAAGAAATAAATATTTGGAGGTGAAATTTTATAGCGAAAATTATACAACCCTATTTTAATTTCTACGAATTCAACAAAATCACTTTGTTTTATTTATCATAGGTTTCAATTGGAGTGTAATTTTCTTTTCCAAGATTTTTCTTATCCTTTAATAATCGTGTTTAAGAACTTTTGTTCTCCTATCAATATTATCTTGCTTTAAAATTAGATGAAATGCTATGATTGATTGAAAGTGAACTTCCCAATTTTTAATAATTGCTCTACTAGATACATCATCAAACATCAATATCAAAAGCATCTCTTAACAAAACAACAACTTTTAAGTGCCTTTATTTTTTACTCTCCTGAAATTTCTGTTTCTTGAATATTTTCTTGTGATGTACTATAAGGTAAGACATCTTAAATATGCATTCATTCACGTGTCATTTTCTATGAAAGCATCTAGGTAGTCAATTGCTACATATGTGATGTCAATCACAAAAAATGATTTTGAAGCTTTAAATTATTATGGTCTGTTTGCCGTTGGCTGGTTTGAAATTCAAACTTTGAATCTTGTTATGTTTGTTACTTTCATAAGATTTATTATTCAGTCTTGTGCTTCTTGTCCAATCAATGTGTTGTCTAATCTAAATCCAAAAGTTTTTGCGGGTTAGAGGGTCTAGTTCTCAATGATTACCTTATGCATTATGATTTTAGATTTTGGATTAGATTTGTTTATGACTAGTTGGAAATTTATTATCTATATTATTTTTAGTGTGTTTGGCTAGTTTTGTCAAAGTTGGGTACTATTTGTTTCAGAAAATTGTATATTTTATCGTTTTTTACTAATTTTATTATTAATATAATTATACTGTCTTTTTAAAATTAATTAAATAAAGTTTGACTCCTATGATTTTTTTTCTTCTTGAATATTTTGCGGGGTTAAAAACCTCCATTATAAAACCTCCTTAGATAAATTGTGAGAATCATATAGGCGGCGGATTTTAAAACTGCCACAAAATATTTTGCAGAGGTCGAAAATTTCCGCTAATTGGTAAAATAACCCGCTATTCAGGCGTGATTTTTGTAGTGCAATATCTACAAGAGGTGAGAATGGAAAGGATGGAATTGTTGAAAATGTAGTTAGAACTAAATGTCGCGATAAGAAAAATACTCGAGCGCACAAACACTCGAAATACAACAGATTCGCCACTGAGTTTATTTTTTAAAGGGAAAGTGTCGATAAAACACTAAAAAACATATTTTAGGTCGCATTCAGTGGTTAAACATTATTTGTTACTCGTGCTTGGAAGTTGAAGTGTTCGATTATTTCGTGTCGAAATTAATAAAGCATCACTTGTTTGTGAAAAGGATTTGTGTCTAATGGCATGAAGATTTCATTCTAATGAACTTTTGCATGTTATTTATCATAAATTCTCCATTCCTTTGTTACATCATTACCAAAAAATATTCTATTGATATTTACATTATAGTTCTTAACAGGCTTGGCCTTGAAGAGCAGTAGGCTCTACAGTATAGAGTTTTAAATTTTGGAGGGCCCAAAGTTTTAGAAACTTTAAACTTTTTTACATTAAAATCAATAAATATAAAAATACTATAAAAATACTATAAAAATATTTAATAAATAAAAAATGTTATGATAAAGATTCAATAAATTAAAAAAAAAAAGAGATTGATCAATGTTAAGATAAATATAATTAAATATTTTTTATTAATATTTAATTTTATTTTTGATATTTTATTTTAAATTATTATAATATATATTTTTTTAAAAAAAATTGGATCCATTTTTTAAATTAAAACGGAGCTTCCAATTTAATTGAACCAACCCAGGTTCTTAAATAACTCTTTCTAAAGTAAAAAAATAAATTGTTTTTGTGAATTTATTTTTGTTGATAAAATGTCATCATGAAGATAGATCACTTGAGATGAAGTAGTAAACTTAGTCTTCCTTACAATTTAACTCATTTGTATATTACGAATTTATGATACTCATTTTCTTAGTTGCTAGCTGGACAGGCTGGTGCCTAATTATCAAGCCCAAATTTTTCAAAAATGGAGCGTTATCTTTGCTATAACTCATGTCAAGATGAAATTTGTCATCCTAGTATGAGTTGCAAACATTTTGATCCATTCTCAGTTTTTTCTGTGTCTGTTATGTAGTCTCATCATTCTCAGTTAAACTTCATTGGTCACAATGACCTCCTAGTCTAAATGCAACATCACCCAAATGATTTTCCACTACTAGTAAATGACAATTGGGTTGTGGGGCTAGAGACATCATGGTTGGTGATGCTATCATTACAGAAAGTGGTATTGCACCTTTAGTTGCATACTAAGTGGTCTAGAACTGGTTTTTTATTAACTCTGAAGACAAATATTAATAATGGTGTCTTACCTTACAGCCCACCCAACTAGAGTGGTTTTGAAAAGATTTATTTTAATAACAATTTTTTTTTTAGAAAAATACAAAACAAACTCATATTTCAAAAAAATTATTTTAACAATTCCCGCTCCTATTTTTTAAAATTGTTTCCAATTACCTGCAGATTTACATGAGAAATAATTTAATGTTTGGTCTGCAGATAAATCCGTAGGAAATAGTCAATCCGCATGTAACTGAAAATTTTTAAAATAAAATAGGAGGCGTCATCCCATGTGTAAAACACTCTTAAAAACTAGTTATTAAGGTAATTTTTTTGAAATATGAGTTTGTTTTGTATTTTTTAAATTGATTATTAAAAAAATATTAGTGAAGTATACAATCTATACAATCCGAATATAAAAAGGTCAATCAATTGTGTTGTCCTTAAATAAAACAAAAATAAATTTAGTTTAACTTTATACAGATATTCCGCTTATGTGGCAACACTGTTGTTCATTTTTTTCATCTATTAAAACTAAATTTAGTTTCTTCTTTTATCGTATTATTCAGCATATATGCTTCACAGCTCATTTTGCTCTCTTCCTAGCTTTGTTGTGTTGTGTGTTGCTTCAAAGAAACCAAGCAAAGCAATAGTACTGAATGGAACATATTTGGCTAACATGAAATCCGGTCTTTTCTCGTACAACTTTTTATCATCACAAGCTACTACTTTTAATTAGCATGTGATTCCACTAGTACACGATAAACAAATTCTGACTTATTTTGTACAAAATTCTTCAGCTATATGTCCATGATCATTGAATGAATATGTTCTTCTTAAATTGCCACTCACTTTTTCTCTCTTTATTAAGCTTAAATTTTGATATCTTTCTCACTCTCCTTTCCTCTCTCTTTCTCAATTTTCCTACATCTCCTCCCTCCTTCGGAGAACGAACAGAATATTGAAACAAGTAGTGCCACAACGTGTTCTTAATAACGGAAGGAAAGTGTACAAGGTAGTAAGGTCCATATTCTTTTAGTTAGATAATAAATATTTTGTTTAGTAAATAAATGTTTTATCTTCAAAATATTTATGTTTAATAAGCTAAGTAGTTGATGTTTTTTATAGCAAATCATGGATATTAATCAGATATTTTGTTGTTATTTGTAGTTTCTACCAAGAATTAGTGGAAAGGTTACATATTTGTTTTTCAAGTAGATATGTTTCAAAATCTGTTCCGGTTCAACAACTACCAGAAGAAATGGTAGCTGAAATTCTAAAAAGATTACCTGTTAAGATGCTGGTCCAGTGTAAATCTGTATGCAAATCATGGGCCAGACTCTTAAAGAATCCAATTTTCATAAATATGCACCTTCGTTTCAATTCTCCCACGCACAACATACTCTCTAATCAACACTATATACATTCCTTATTTATATCTTTACCTCTTAACCCTAACCCCAACTCTGTTCTCAACACTCAACGACTTCGCCCTCCTCCATGAGAACGTAAATTCTCCATTGAATGTTATTGCAATGGTTTATTGCTTATATCAGTAATCCATGAAAAATCTATCATTCTTTGGAACCCTTCTATTTCACAATACAGGGTGCTACCACCCTCACCATTCTTTGAAAATCATTGTTCTCGTGGGTTTTATAGGTATTTTTGTGCAATTGGTTATAATTCTTTTGAAAATGATTATAAAATTATCACATATACTACTTTTTTAATCGCACTAAGAAGTTGGACCTTCTATCTTTAAATTCCAATTCTTGGAAGCAGCTTCCCGATGCAGAATATGCTCCTTATAACATGGAAATGCTTCGTCAACGACCTATATCAATAAATGATGCCATATATTTGATTGCGTCTGATAAGGCATCCTATGAGGTGTTGGGTGAAGTTTTCCATATGATTATGCGTTTTGATTTATGTCAAGAGAGGGTTTCAGTCGTGTCACCACCACCAAATGATACTGGACTAAATATATATTGGATTGGTGATATCAACCAATCTCTCTGCATGCGTTACCATAGTAATTAGAACTACTTTCATATATGGTCTACACGGGATAATATCTATTGGGTAAAACTCATCACTGTTTCAAACATCCCTGAGCCTAATCTCAGGGATCCAATACTTTGATATGTTCCTTTGTGTTTCAATGAAAATGGAGAACTACTGATAAGTATTCGTAGTTATGATACTTTTGATCGAAGGCGTGGTTTGGTTGCTTTTGATCCAAATGAACAAAACTATCGAAGATTTGGTTTGGAAGAAAACACAATATGGTGGGAACAAACTATTTACAGGGACATTTTGGTTTTTCCTAATGAACCCTCAAATCAAACATGTTCTCATTATTTTTTCGGTTCCCTTAAGAAAATGTTGCTCAGATTTTCACACACCATCTTGAGTTGTTTCGCTTGTAATGCTACCTCTAGGATGAGGTTGTGAATCAACAAAAAGAATCACGAGGTTGAACGTGACAAAATCACCCTTGTCAAATCCAACAAAGATCATCAACGGTGTAATGCTGCTACCTCTAGGATATTGACTTTGTGGAATTATTTTATCAAACCATGTTGTTAGTGAAGTAAGAGTATATTGCTATTTTCTTATAAGAAGTTGTACGTGAGTTGCAATCAACCTGTGCCATTGGTTTGTAATTTTAATGTAATGCAATATCATGACTTTTTCAAATCATATACTTCCTCTTAGATACAAATCCAGCAACTGCAATTGTCATAATTTTTGTTATAAGATTTACAAGAATATAGATCAAAATAGCATTTATTAAAACAGCTATTGAGAATTAATCCAACAGAAACTCAAAATTAAATTTAATGGACATTCTTTTAAATAACTTATTTATAAAGATAGTACATAGTAATTTTTAATTGTGGTTAAATTTAATGGACATTCTTTTAAAAAACTTATATATGTTAAGAGATGTTGTTTCATATTGATGCTAGATGGTCCCCACTTAAAGGTAGTGCATTTTCTATCTAGCCATGCAAATCCCCTCTTAAATCGAGTGTAAGAGTCCGTTCAGGTTTTCCTTGTCATTTGGAATTTGCATTTACTCTACATCACTTAAAGTGTCTAGGTTTGCCTTTAACGAAAACAATTTCATTATAATTTTATCATGAAAGCCCACAAATTTTCCACTTACTCTTACTACACTTACTCTTAATTATATTATTATTAAGAAGAAGTTATTATTAGTGTTTTATGAACGTTATGTTTTTTAAAGATTTAAAAGTTAAATATTAATAAAAATGACATGTGAGTGTGAATGAATTCATATTTCTTATAGTACATCACAAGCTGTCACGAGAAATAGAAATTTCACAAGAGTAAAAAATAAAGGCACTTAAAGGTGTTGTTATGTTAAGAGATGTTGTTTCATATTGATGCTAGATGGTCCCCACTTAAAGGTAGTGCATTTTCTATCTAGCCATGCAAATCCCCTCTTTTACCGAATGTAAGAGTCCGTTCAGGTTTTCCTTGTCATTTGGAATTTGCCTTTACTCTACATCACTTAAAGTGTCTAGGTTTGCCTTTAACGAAAACAATTTCATTATAATTTTATCATGAAAGCCTACAAATTTGAACTCTTTATCCTTTAATGATTGGCTTCAAAATTCTATCATGTGTTTTAACCAATAGTGAATCAAGACTCTTGGTTTGTCCTTCATGCGTTCAGTAGTTTGTTGTCGTTTCCTTGAGATCT
The DNA here is from genome assembly GCF_029867415.1 of Vicia villosa. Taxonomy (NCBI): domain Eukaryota; kingdom Viridiplantae; phylum Streptophyta; class Magnoliopsida; order Fabales; family Fabaceae; genus Vicia; species Vicia villosa. The sequence goes on from NC_081182.1 coordinate 144,323,476, forward strand.
TGAATCAGATTTGGTGGCCTTGATGTTAGAGCTCTATCTTGGTTCTGGTAGGGCGGTGTTGTGCTACGTGGAGGATGTGGGATCTTCAATTTCCTCTTTTATGGTTGTTTGTGAGTTGTTTAGTTATTTGTAGTTTTTTCCTTTCTTCTTTTCTTTTGTTCTTTATTTATATTGTCTTCTTTTGCTTGCTTTTTTCTAGTCCTTGTGTCTATAGACTCTTTTTGTATTTTTTATTTATTTATAGGGTTAAATATGTTTGTGGTCCTTATAAATGTCAACTTTTTGCTTTTAGTCTCTCTAAAATTTCCCTTTAAACAATTGTCCTCTTAAAGTTTTTCGTCCCCAATTTTAATCTTTGCCGTCTATTTGCTCTAACGGAAGCTGACATGTGAATGTGAATGTCACAAATTAATGGTTGGAAGCGAAATAACTTATCCTTAGCTAGTATAATTACACTTGCCAAGAGTGTTATCGAAGCTATTCCGTTATAACCGATGATGACGAATAAATTGCCTAAGAAGTGTGTTGATGAGATCCAAAGTTTACAACGACAATTTGATTGGGTTGACACAACTGAGAAGAAGAAAATTCATGTTGTTACATGGAGAAATGTTACTAGATCGAAGCACTTGGGCGGCACGGGATTGAGGGATCTTTGTACCCTGAATAATGTGTGCTTGATGAAGTTGGGATGAAAGCTGTATTCTAATGCAGAGGACCTGTGGTGCAAGGTTTTACGGAAAAAGTATAATGTAGAAACTGCTAGTGATTATTTGAAAGTGAGGATGTCCAACTCTGCATTGTGGAAAGATATTGCTAGAACACTTCCTATAATGCTAGATATAGGTATGTGGATAGTGGAAGATGGCACTAGCATTAAAGCTTGGGAAGACAATTGGCTTGGCAAAGAGTATTGCTTGGACAATTATGATGTGTGTATTCCTCAAAATCTCAGGGGAGCTAAAGTGTGTGACTTAGTTAATGAGAAAGGAGAGTGGAATGTAACATTACTGAACTCGTGGGTGCCTAAGTCGTGGATGGACAAGCTACTATCGTGTGTTCCTCCAAGTGTGGAGCAATTTCCTGATGTTTTCTATTTTGCAGGTATAAGTCATGAGCAATTCTCAATAAAGTAAATGTATAAGGAATTGGAAGGAAAAGACGAAGATGTTGATGACGGGGAATGGGTGAAAATCTGGAGAGCAGTTGTTCTAGAGCGATGCAAGACTTTCGTTTAGCTCCTAAAACATGATCGTCTTCTTTCTAACCTTAGTAAGAGCATAAAGGGGCTGGGCAATGTAGGATGTAAATTATATGGGCATGTTTGTGAATCTACTCTCCATGCAATCAGAGACTGTACAAAATGCCTTCCTATTTGAAAAAGCATGGTTCCTAGCGATTTGATGACAGAGTTTTTTGCGGTTGATATCAAGCATTGGATCACGCTAAATCTAAATTACAGTGGGAGAGGAAATAAGGAATGGAGCAGTACATGGATGATAGCCTGTCATATGATATGGACATGGAGAAATATGGAGGAACGTGAAGAGCACTTTGTAAGACCTCCTAATCCTATTTGGCATATACTAAGAAGATGTAAGAACTATGAGGAGGTTGTTCGGCTTACTAAGAGGTGTCAGTATGAGGAGATTGGTAATGAATACATAGGTTGGAAACCGCCTACTTCGAATATGTTAAAGCTCAATACAAATGGGACTAGCAAAGGAAGTATGGAAGCTGGTTGTGGAGGAATTATTAGAGACCATAATGGTGAGTGGATGGGAAGCTTTTACAAGTACTTGGGGAGATGCAGCGCTATCCTTGCAGAATTTTGGGGAGTATATGAAGGTTTAAACTCACTTTGGCCTTGGGAGTTAGGAGGGTTCACTACTACATTTTTGGCCTAAGGCCACGTTAAAATTTTCCACAGCTCAGAAACTGTGGCCACGTATATGATTTGGCCAGGGTTTTCAAAGCGTAGAATTATGTTATAAAATATTGAATCCGGAGTATGAAACTGTAGCCTTTACTTCAATTACCACGGTTAGACAACAGCGTAGAATTATGTTATAAAATATTGAATCCGGAGTATGAAACTGTAGCCTTTACTTCAATTACCACGGTTAGACAACAGCAGATATTTTTAGCCGCAAAGGAAAACTGCGGCCTCATAATTTTCACTTCAAACTGTGGCCCAAGCCTAAAAAAATATATCCCTCCAAAATTTCCCTCTTTTTTTTTTGGTTTCCCTCTTTCTCTTGTTATATATATATATATATATATTTTAAGATTAAAAAAAACTAATATACATAAAACATAATCTCTTCATTTCAATCTCTCTTCTTGAAACCTCTCTCATCCGTTTCCCCTCTTCCCGTCAAACCACCTCTCTTCCTCCATTTCTTCTCTTTGTTAAACCCTTTCCTCTCTTCCACTGTTTCAATCACGTTTCCTTTCTTCATCTACAAGTCTCCTCCATTAAACCCTAATCTTCTCTGTTTCTCCCTAAATTTTCTCTGAAAAAATCCCTAATCTTCTTCATCCCAAAAAATTGTTCGATTCTTCTTCATCTTTGCCATCATGTGTCGTCATGTTTTGATAACCCCACCATTGATTCGCCACCTTTAGCCATCGATACACCACCTTCTTGATTTGTGTCTTCGATTCACCATCATCGATTCACCACCTTCTTCATATGTGCCATCGATTCTCCCTTGTCAGCCATCGTAGGAGGCGCCGCCGTGACCGAGGAGCTTATTCGAGGTTTCAAGTTTTCCCGTTGCAGTTACCCTTAAAGCCTTTTCCGGCCGGAAGTTATCAGTGAACTCAATCTGGCAAAGCACAGATTGAAGCTTCTGAAGAGAAATCCTTCGTCGTTTTCGCCTTGTCTGGATGGTTCAAGATATGGCAGCTTTGGGTTTGTCATTTATGGTTCTCTCTTTTCTTTTATTGTACATGAATTTGTTTTTCTTAATTTCATTTATATTCTTGTCTCTACAAGTTCTAATCAGGACATTATGGGGTATTATTCTTCATGGTTTGAAAGTGAACAGTGTACATTCAGATGGAGATATGTGATCATAATTTATCCAAATTCAAAGACTCTGAGTTATTATCATAAGGACAACTCTTAGAAGTTTTATATCAGATAAACTTCCTTGTGTGACTCTGATGCTTATATTTCTACATAATCTGTTGAAATTGTATTATTTGTTCATACATATAAACTTGATAGTTAAGTATGAAATTGATATAACCAAATATGCTAAATATGAACTTGAGAGTATATCGGGATTTGATAACAATGATGCTAAATATGGAGAAACTCTTAATGTTTCCTTTCATTTCCTTCTGTGGAACTGCCGGAGAATATATTTGTTAACCGGCATTCTTGGTTCTCTTTTGTTTATTGACAACATGATTTGATTCATAGAGATATTCTTGTGTTGCGGAGAAGTTTAATATTGGGTTAAATAAGTTTTTCGTCCCTCTAAATATTTGAGTTTTCATTTTTAGTCCCTCAAAAAATTTCCTTCAACTTTTCATCCCTTAAAAATTTTCCGTCTCAATTATTAGTCCCTGACGTCAGATTCCACTAACGGTAGCTTATTTGGCAGCCTACGTGTAATTAGTTTTTGTTTTTCTTTTTAATTTTTTGTATTAAATTAGCTTAGGTGGTATTTAGTGGTCCTTCTACATTCAGAATCCCTAATTCTACGTTCAAAATCCCTAATCCAAAAAACATTTCAGAATCCATAATAGAAAGGTGTGGTCCCTTCTGTTCCCTTCAATCCCTCAGCGCGCCTCTGTGGTCCCTCCATTGACGAAGATTACGCAGCTTGTTGCGGTCCCAAGAACGACAAGGTAAGGCCCACTTCATTTTGTTTATTCTCTGCAGTACTGATAGTATCTCTTTAGTAATGATAGTAATAGAAAACGCTTCCAACTGTATTACGTACCTGAAAGCTAGGGTTTATGAGATTTCTTAAAAACTGAACCTACCTTTGTTTTTTCTTGAAACGTGTAGGAAATGGGTTTATTTAAGGTGGTTTTCTATACGAAAGGTTCTTTTGTAAAGGATGAAGGGTTAACATATGAAGGGGGGACGTTTATGCTGTTAGTGGTCAAGACCCAGATTATTGGTCATATTTTGAAGCAGTTGACTTGATTAAGGACATGGATTCTTCATTTAAAATCGAAGATGTTAAGATGTGGTGGAAGACAGAAAAGGAAAGTCTTGGAAATGATCTTAAACCATTTGATAATGATGTTGATGCAAGTAAGTTAGCTGTGTGTGCTGAGGAGAATAAGTGTGATGTCGAGATATATGCAGAGACAAGATTACTTGGTAGTGAGAAGACTTTCATGGAGAGGTTAATAGGGAAAGAAAAAGGCCATGTTGTTGATGAGGAAATTGAAGAGGTTAATAGTGAATCATCTGAGGACTCATTGAATGGCATACACTTTGAAGACAGTGGAGAGGAGAGAATGCATGATTTTGATGATATCATTGGTGAAGGTCCAAGTCATGTGGAGAAGGGGGAAAGAGCTGGGAATGCTGATGCTGGTAATGGTGTTGGTGATGGGACAAGTAATGTGCATGATCCTGTTGGTGCTGGGACAAGTAATGTGCATGATCTTGTTGGTGCTGGGAGCAGTCAAGGTATTAAGAAGGGTTTGATTACTGATGAGATGGATAGGGAACATGTAATTGATGATGGTTACATGACTGATGATATTGACAGTGGGGCAGATGATGATAGTGCTGATGAGAGACCACCAGTGATCAGATTTAATGAAGGTGAAAAACTAAGAAAAGAGTTCCAATTCAAGGTGGGAATGGAGTTTTCTTCTCTAAAGCAATTTAAGAAGGTTGTGCTTGAACACAATGTGTTGAATGGTAGGGAGGTGAGGTTTGCCAAAAATGATTTAACAAGGTGTAGGGTTGTTTGTAAGGACAAAAAACAATGTGACTACACAGTCCTATGCAGTAGGGTTCTGAGAACAACAACATTTAGGATCAAAACTCTATATGCAAAGCACAAATGTGGTAGGAAGTTCTTTAACAAGAATGCTAATGCTGATTGGGTCTCTAGAGTTATTGTTGACAAATTAAAGAACAACTCAGGTATGAAATTGAATGAAGTTGTGGCTGATGTAAGACTTAGGTATTCTACTGAAATTACTGGGTGTAGGGCTTTTAAGGCCAGGCAGCTAGCTAGAAAGGTTGTTGAAGGAGACTCAGCCAAGCAATACAGTATGCTTTGGTCTTATGGAGCTGAATTGAGGAGGGCATCAGTAGGAAATACATTTAAGCTGAATATTTCTGGAACACCTCCAAAGTTTGAAAGATGCTACATGTGTTTTGATGGAACTAAGAAAGCATTGAAGGTTGGATGCAAACCATTCATAGGGTTAGATGGACGTCACCTCAAAAACAAATATGGTGGGATCTTGCTGATTGCTGTTAGTAGGGATGCAAATGATCAATACCTTCCTCTTGCCTTTGGAGTTGTGGAGACTGAAACTAGAGACTCTTGGAGTTGGTTTGTTAAGTTACTCCTTGAGGATATTGGCCATGAAAATAGGTGGTGCTTTATGTCTGACCAGCAGAAGGTATTTGTACATTATTCATGTTTCTTTATTTCTGTTAGTACCTCATTAGTGTTTCTCTATTTCTGATCTAATGTTAATTGTGTAGGGACTTGTAAGTGTATTTGAGGAAGAGTACCCTGAGTTTGAACACAGATTTTGCTTGAGGCATTTATATGCCAACTTTAAGAAGAAGTATGGAGGTGGTACACTATACAGAGATCTCATCATGGCTGCATCAAAGGCCACCTATCTTGAAGCACATGAGGAGAAAATGAACCAGATTAAGGAGGTTAGTTTAGATGCTTATGATTGGTTAAATGCTATACCCAAACATAAGTGGTGTAAGCATGCATTTCCATTTCACTCTAAGTGTGATGTTCTGATGAACAACCTAAGTGAATCCTTTAATGCAACAATTTTAATGCAAAGAGATAAACCTATTATCACCATGTTTGAGTGGATTAGGAACTATCTCATGGGGAGATTTGCCACTCTTAGGGAGAAAGTAGAAAATTACAAGGGAGAGATCATGTCAAAACCCCTTAGGAGGTTATATAGGGAGATAGAAAAAAGTGCAAATTGGTTACCAACCTATGCTGGTAGATTAACCTTTCAGGTCACACATGTTATGTTCACAGATAGCTTTGTTGTAGATTTATCAAAAAATACTTGTTCTTGTAACTTTTGGGATTTGGTTGGTATCCCGTGTAGACATGCAGTTGCAGCCATAAATAGGAAAGTTGATGATCCCATTAAGTATGTCCACAAATGTTATCATAGGGATACTTATTTGGCATGCTACAATGAAGTTATCACCCCTATTAATGGCCAAAATAAATGGCCAAGGACTTCTGACCCAAACATTTTGCCACCTAGTTTTAAGAGAGGTCCAGGTAGACCCAAGAAACTCAGAAGAAGAGAGCCAGATGAAGCTTCTCAAAACAAATGGCAAAGGACAAATACAAGTCACAGGTGTTAGACTTGCTTTGAGTATGGACACAACAAAAGGACTTGTAAGAAAAATAAACAATTAGCATGTGTTGAAGGAGAAGTGCCAAGAACTGTTGCAGCCACCCAAGGTAGTCAAACTCAAACTGCAACAATGGAGACAACATCATAAAAAAGGGTTTGTATCTCAAATTGTCATTATACCATATCTTTTTGAATGTCATTAGGCTATATTTCTGATTTAATTGGGATGGTTGCAGGGTGTGCCAAATGGAACAACTAAAAGAGGAGTCCAAAACAAGAAAAGTAAGAAGACTAATGTTGCTGCAAATACTGAGTCCCAGCCCCAGCCTGATGTTGATCCTAACAATGTGCCTCAGCCTGATGTTGCTGCTAGTAATGTGCCCCAGCCTGATGTTGCTGCAAACAATGTGCCTGAGCCAGATGTTGCTGCAAGTACTGAGACCCATCCTGATGTTGATGCTAACAATGTAACCCAACCTGCAAGTAATGTGCCCCAACCAAATGCACAACCTGAGGTAACAAGTACACAATCTTCTGCTGAAGCCATGAGAATGTATTGTGGTATAGACCCTGATGAGCTTGAAGCATTATTGAATGATGATGAAATCTTGGATATTCAACCATTGAGTGTTGATGCAAGTCCTGTGAAGTCAAATAGGTCTGGCCCCAAAACTTCTGGCCCCAAAACTTCTGGCCCCAAAACTTTTATAGGCAAATGTCCTAAGGCACCAAAACCTACTGTCAAAAGCTTTAAGGTTCCAAGGCCTAAGTCACCAGCTCCTACTGCCAAAACTGTGGAATCTGATCCTGTAAGTTTGTTCATCTTGCTGCTTATAAATGCCAAGTGCATTTTCATTGCTAATGCTAATTATCTTCTGTAATGACAGGTGAAAGCAATGATATCACCAAGGAAAAAGACCACTGTTGTTACATCTCCTACAAGAAAAAGTGACAGGCTTATTACATTAAGGACAAAAAACATAATGGGGCCTGGAAGGGATGCAGAGGAACCACTTGTAATTCCTGAAGATGATGAAGAAGAAAGTGTTGGCAGTGCTATAGGGTCAAGCAAGTGGGATGACATCCAAAGGAACATGACTCAATGAAGACCTATTATCATTATGTATTTTGATTGAAACTTATAAGCAGTGCTATTTTGATTATGTACTTTGTTTTGGTAGCTGTATTATTATGTACTATGCAAGAAATGTAATGGAGCTCTACTTTTTGGTACTTTGCAACTACTATAATGGAGCTCCACTTTCTATGTGATTTGCAACTTAAGTAATGTTATCCTTATGTTACATTCATGTTATCCTTGTATTCTGCCAATTTACCAATTATAATTAAATCTTGCTATCAATTTACCAATTTGCCAATTTTGATCACTAATGATTTTTAAGAGTAAATTATGCAGAACATAACAATCTCATTTCATTGAAAATCAACTTAACATTACAACACTACCACCATCACAAATGACATTACAAAGTTAATGAGATAAGACATAATTCAGCAACTAGAGTTCATAACAAGATACACATTTAGGATAAGGGACACAACAAGACAAAACATCTTCAATCTTCCACGAAATTTCTCTGTTTTCAACTTCATCTTCAAGTTCTTGCTCTTCTTCCTTGATTCTTCATACAAGAACTTCATATGATTCACTGCCATGGCTGATGATTCACTGTTCATCGAATCTGCACCTTCAGTTCCAACATGGTCTACAAAATCATCATCCCATATGAAGAGATCACACGTTTCTGCACTCCTCCAATTAGGGCATCTCCAAAACAACCTACCCTTGTTTGGTCCATTATTGCAGAGATACGACACCATACGAACATGACAACCACAAAACTTCCCAACACCAGATTTCACTGAAGCAGTTGACATGATGGAGAGCAGAACGAGAAGAAGATCAAAAGGATGAAAAATCAAGCAAATGAGAAGATGGGGGACACGATTTTAGTAGATAGGAGATGAGGAAGGAGAGGTAGAAGAATAACGTGAAGAAGAACATACAAAAAATTTGTGAAATTAGGGCAACTGGTGAAATTAGGAATCCCTTTATAAACTAACCTACTAATGCCACGGTGTCATTGCAGAATTAAAAAGAAAAATAAAAATTAATTACACGTAGGCTGCCACATAAGCAACCGTTAGTGGAATCTGACGTCAGGGACTAATAATTGAGACGGAAAATTTTTAAGGGATGAAAAGTTGAAGGAAATTTTTTGAAGGACTAAAAATGAAATCTCAAATATTTAGAGGGACGAAAAACTTATTTAACCCTTTAATATTTATATATCATTTGTTGGAAAAGTTTCAGGTAAGATTGGCTGCTGATGCTATATTGCAAGATGCGAGTGCTGAACGGAAGGAGAAAGTCTCAGCTTAAACTGTTGATCGGAAACTCGAAAGTATCTATGTTTTAATCTTTTAAGTCACCCTCCTTGAAAATTATTCATTGTTTTTATATATGAAAGGAATGCATGTTTATCTAATAATCATTTTAATATATGAAAGGAATCTGTAAGTTTCGTAGTTTTCTCTGCAAAAAGACGTTACCTTGGTAGAAACTAAGAGAAACATATCGGATTGGCACATATGATTGTGAATTCTTCTAAACTTGGGAGCCTTTATTGTGAAAGACTTGTCTTTTCTGTGTCATATAGAGGTGAGTTATACATTGTTTGATTCTATAGAAAAGACTCAAATGCCTGATGTAAGGCAGTTGTTTAAAAATCTAATCTTACTCAAATGTGAGGTTAATTTCTCTATGCTAAGTTTAATAAGGTGAAGTGATTTTTTTTATGCAGTCTGGACCTGATGAGAGAAGTACCCCTGGTAATACTGTTTCTATCCAAGCAGACATGCCAATTAGCGGACTTACGACTTTTGTAGGTTGTTCCACATATCACAGATGCCATCCAAGAGTGGATAGAGCGTGTAGCGAAAACTGCGGTTTATGGAAAAGAAGAATTGAGTGGTATATAAGATATAGTATTAGTGTAAAGGTGCATTGAAACATTTAAATTCTACTATTCTTAACATCATTTTATTTTATAATGATATTATCAACTACGTGCAAATCTTGGTATCTTTTATGAACATCCTAAATTGCAATTCTATTTCACAATCTGTCATTTGTATAAGGCTTTTTTCCATGTGCCCTTCAAAGAATAACTTAAGGTTTGTTCATGTCTTATCTCCATCTTTGTATTCTTATCTCCATTTCACTTTATATCTCCCTGTATATTTTTTATCTACGAGTAATATTCTTGATCTGCAGTTTGCTAGGAAGTGGAACCATTTAATTGATGTTGCGCTTCTTGAGGAGTAACTCCATCAGATGCTTCGAGAGTGGATAGCCAAGATCAATCTCTTTTGCAAAGGCATATGGAAAAGACGCTCGCATCCATGAATGTGAAATATCAAAAGAAAGTGGTAACATTCAAGTCAGATCCACTAAGTTTATTCAATTTTTAAACTCATATTATGTGTTTATGGAAATTTTTAGTGAGTTTTATTATTGTTATCATTATTGCATAAGGACACATTTTTGGTGGCAAGATAGCTCTATAAATTTATAAAATCTGAAGTTTGAACAGAGCAATCCATTTTCTGTTTGTGATAATTACCTTTTAACTCATCTATCATGAAAAGATACACTTTTTTTTTGCTGTAGCATGATAAAGTTTTATGTAGAGATTGAAGCTCACACTTGGAGGCAATGGTTTTCTCTTGGCACTACCTTCCTATTTTAGATCTAGTTTATTTTATATGAATAGTTATAGTATTTTGTGTGATAATGGAAGCATATATGTTTTATCACTGTCCTTATGATTATTCTTTACTTATTTTTTCTTGCTTTCAAATTTAATCACTTCACATAGTTAACTTCTTTTTTTGTTAATTGCATAAATAAATGGCTCAATAACAAATAACATTTGTTAATTCTGGCAACGAAAGTAAGTAAATCTTTATCTACCATAAGGTGCATTTTTATTTCTAGTTGACTCATATGATCTATTAGTAACTAGAGAAGAGAAGACAGCTATGGAAACTTGTTGGTTGGTAGGTAGAAAATTGATTTTGTTATTTTATGTTTCTTATAAATAACATATCTTTTGTTCTAAACTGGAGTGGTAAAGGATTTTGGTTTGTTTAGAACTTGTTCATTTTCTTTTGTTTGTTTAGAACTTGTTCATTTTCTTTTTCTTTTTTAGAACTTGTTTATCATCATTATATTATAGATTGACCATTGTCTTGTTGTCTATGTAGGCAAATCTTGTTTACAATATGAAAATTTTCCTGTACTGGATCCAAAATTTGTGTAATAGTTGATCATGACAAGTAATACAAACTTCAGTAATCTAACTTTTATAAAACACTAACAGTTTACTGTGATTATCTATGATGGGTCATGTGTATTGATGACTGAGTATCTATGACTGGGTATTATGAATGAGTTGTGTTTCCAGCAATAGAGCCGAATACTTTTCTGGAGGAAATAGAACTAATCTTTGAGCATTTCATTTTTTTATCAGTATATTTCAGATCAAAATTATTCCATTGTAAGTGTTTTAGTTTCTTTGTTTATTATCTTGCTCATAAACTACAACTCATTCTGCTAGAGATTATAACAGCTTTCTCACAAACTACTTCAAAGAATCACGTCCTCAAGCTGAAGAAATCATTCTTCAGGTAAATATAAACTCTCCACTCCTTAAGTACTTTTTTAAAAATATTTTTTTATTTAGAGTTGATTGATGGTCATACTTAGCAAAATCTAAATTAATGGTTTTATGTTAAATAAATAAATGTGTTTTTTTTCTTCTGATAAATATCATTTTTCTGATAAATAAACCATTACTCTTATTTATACAGTTTTAGTGGATGATGCAAATCAAATATTGATCAGTCATTCAATATTAATTTATCACTAATTGAATTGTTTTTTTTTTTGATAAAATCATTAATAGAATTTAAATTATTGTTACTATTAGTTATTGATTAACTTTTGGATTTTATCATTAATATTGATCTTTTATTCTATTTATTTATCAATAATTGATTTTTTTTGTCAAAATCATTGTTATTATTTTTTCAATTCATAGTTTATAACTTTTGAATTGTATTACTTGATTTTTCATTTTTGATGACAAGTATTGCAAGAATGAGTTGGAAGAAGGATGGACAATTGCATGAATTAGTTGGAAAAATATGGACAAAACCCTATCTCACAATAGGACTGATTTCAATTTTGAATAAGTTGTAATAATATTATAGATTTGAATATTTCTAAATATTATAATAGTTAATTTTATTTAATATGATAGTTGAGTCATAATTAAGTACAAATTTTAAAATGTGAATGATTTTAGTGTGGGCCAGTAAAATAAATAAATTTTCATAGATTTTTTAGGCTTAAAATCAAATTGAACTAGTAACTTGTTAACCGAAAAAAATTGATACTGTTAACCGAACCATTCTAATCCGAACTCGAAAAAACCGATAAAAAAACCGGTCAGAATTTGGGCCCAACCATCTCACCCGTGGATTGGTTCGGTTCTGTAGTTTGAGCCCGAATTCGAACCGAACCGAACCGTTGTCCACCCCTAGTGACTATATCTTGAACCAAAACTGTATGTTAAACGTTAAATTGAAACAGTGGCTTTACCATATGGCCACAGTTCTGTAATCGTGACAAATATAAACCGTGGCCTTAATCAAACTACCTAAACCGTGGCTTATAAAAGCCATGGTTGTTAAAAAAGCGTGGTATATACCAAAAAACCGTGGACTATACTTTAGGCCACGGCCGCATATCCCACAGTTGGATTTTCGTGGCCAAATCGTGGCCTCAGCGTTACGCCACACTTATTTTGCATATAGCCTCGGTTTCTTGGGCGTGGCAGGAGACCTTTTTTTGTAGTGGTTGAGGTGAATATTGACTCAAAGGAGGTGGTCATCGCCATTGAAGAAGGGACAACATGAGTCGTTGAGTGTGTCGCTATCCTTCGTAAGATTAAGGATATCATGGGTCTTCATGAGATCGTTGTCATTTCACATGCTTATAAATCCACTAATATGTGTGCGGATGCTCTTTCTAAGTGCAGCTATAGTGATAAGACTTTCACCGTTCAAAAGGAGGCGCCTATTTTCTTAAGACCCCATATGGCGGCAGACTCTCTAGGGATTAGTAGTTCTCTGCTAGATTTATTGTAGTTTCTTGTTTTTCGGGCTTCAGCCCTCCCTATTATAAAAAAAAAAAAACATTGACAACAAATACTATAATTTTAATAACATTGATTACAAATACTATAATTTTAATTTTAATATTTTCATGATAGTATAATATGTTCGATAGGATGATAGTCTCAACCGATCAATATTAAAAAAGAAAAATGAATGAGGAAGGGATATTAAAATATATATATATATATATATATATATATATATATATATATATATATATATATATATATATATATATATATATATATATATATATATATATATATCATTTGGATTTTCAAGTCGTATTTTTAATAAGTTAAGATTGAAATTAGGATTTTTCTTAAAATCATATGTTAGTCTTTCGTTAATAAAATAGTTTCATTTATTTTAATCAATTTATTTTAGTCAATCCGTGTTTATAAAAAATGAGCTAAAATAAAAAGTTATTTTATAAGAGGGCTTATATTAACATGTGATGAAGTAATTAATTAAAACAAACTTTCACAAATTAATATACTTTTGGTACATAAAAGTATATTGCAAATGTTTGTTTGTATATAGCAACCTAGCCTATATAGACTCCATGTAACAATGTTTTTGCCTGACGCTAGAATTTACATTTCATCAATCTGCTTAAAAATAAAACCCAAATAAATATGAGGAATCAATTTTTATTGTGAGTAATCAATTGTAAAATGATTAATTATTTTTTAATGATATTCTATTAATTAGTAGATAAGTAAATATAAGATTTTCAAAACTTTTTAGATTCCAAAAATTTGGATTAATAAATTTTTCAAAGTTTTTGTAATTTAAATATTCAAAACTAGTCCTGAAAAGTTTTGAGTCATTTTTCAAAGTTTTGAGTAAAATAGGCACAAAACAAATAAAAGCCTAAACATTATTCTATAAAGAAATCTCTTATCCTTCATGAACAACCATAACTCAAATGAAATACTAAAACACCAAGAGACAAACACAACAAATAATTAATGGAAAGCAGACACAAATAATTATGGTTTGTATGGATTTTTGTTGTTGTCTTTTATGATTCAAGATAAGGTAAGTCTTACTTTTGTCTTTCTTTTTTCTTTTGAAAATTTTGCATTCTCCTCTCTCCTTTTCTTAACGTGTATTACTGATGTACCACTTTCTGATGCAATTTTATTGTTGTGCCATTTTAGGCAATTCTTAGATAGCAAAGGACATGGTAGGGCAGCAACATTGAATGGTTATGCTTGGTGATCTGGACAGCAATAATATTACTCTATATGTGTTTGGAATATCCTCCTCTATAGCCATTGTGGCTCTTTTTTTTTTTGTTACATTAATTAATATTATAACAGTTAAACTACTTCGAGAAAAACGGAAATATGGTTTCTCACCTATCACAAAATCTATGGTTAGTGTCTCGATTTTTATTTTATTGTTTTGACATTTCTAGTGGCGTTGCAACTCTTTATATATAATTTTAGGATGGACTTGAATCTAACAGTTAAACTACTTTATCATTACCTTGTTTGAATCATGTTGACTTTAACACATCAAAATATGATGTTGCAACAAGACTGTTATTTTTTCAATTAAGAAACCGATGATTGGTTAGATCTTCCGATCAGTTTTATACTCATTCAATCATCACTCTAGAAATCATTCAAAACTAAAATTATAATCATGCGAATTTAAAGAGAAAAAGTATAGCTTTTCCAATAAAATTAATTTATTACACAAAATAGAAGCCTAACAATAAAAACTAGTATCAAACCAAATGTAAAACAGTTAGGCGATAGTAAAATTTGTTTTACCTTTGTGGTTTAGTATGACAAGCATTAATAGAAATTGATTTTTTTCAATAAATTGCACTATGTTTTGCACCTAATGAAAAGAAGGTTTTATTGTATCAGTTTTGTTGTTATTCATAATAAATTCTTCATTTTTTTCCATTTATCCTTCCAACACTTCATTAACAAAAATACTTTTTGATGTTTACATTACAGTTTCAAATCATTGTTTCTTTGTGTATATTTACTACATTAAAAATTGAAATATTAAATTTGAGATTGAATGTTGCAGAAGTAACAAAGGAGTCTTAAATGATATCCAGAATAAATAAAAAAATGAGACTGAATGATACATTGAAATCAATCCTTAGTATATATTTACATAAAGTTAGCCAAAATAATTGAAATAAGCAAACTACTTAACAACATATTGTAGTTAAATACTAACTGAACTAGAATTTTGTATTGTTTTAACTAGGTGAGAGTCAAGCTAGATCATTATTCAGCAACACTATTTCATCATTTGGGCTAGAACTTCCGGCTACTTGAGGTTGGATTTCTTTCACATCCTTGAGACTTTGTAAACATTGGAGCACAGATTCCATTGTCGGTCTCATATCACCGGAACTTTGGAGACAAGAAAGTGCTAACTCGGCAACCCCATTAATCATTTGCTTTACCATGGAATCTGTATCAAAACCGAGGGTATGATCCACAATATCATGCAAAGTGTGATCTTGAATTTTTTTAATAGCCATGTCATACAGATTGACACCATCATCCTTTCTGTTGCGATCATAAGCACGCAAAGATGTTATGAGTTCAATCAACACCACACCAAAACTGAACACATCACTTTTGTAAGTAAGTGCATTAGTCTGATTGTCCTCGGGATCTACATAGCCTGATGTCCGTTGTGGAATTGTTAAAACATGACTTTGATCTTTCGGAAAGAGGCGCGCAAGTCCAAAATCAGCTACTTTAACATGGTATTCGGCATCTAAGAGAATATTACTCGTTTTAATATCCCTATGAATGATATGAGAAGCATGAAGATTGTTCAATGCATCTGCTATCTCCACGGAAATCCTCATCCTATTGTTCCAAGGAAGTTTATTAGGTGTTGCTTTGTCACCATGAAGATGATCACTCAAAGATCCATTAGGAACATACTCGTAGACAACCAAAGCACGACGACTTTTGAGTGATGTGCAACCATATAATAAGATGAGATTACGATGAAAAGTTCTTCCTAGTATATTTATTTCGTTAAGAAATTGTTGTTCATTATTGACGCCGTATTTAAAAAGCCTTTTCACTGCCACTTCACGCCCATCTGGTAGTTTTCCTAAAAATAATCAAATGATAGAAAATATTTGTTAAGACTATTAAAAGTTAAAAAAAGGTAATAGATGCAGTAAACAAAATAGACTCAATTTCTTGCATTCAAGGTTTCCCACAATCATTGCAACAATTTTATATAAATTTTTGGATATACACCAAACAACTAACATCACAAGTTGTCCATTTGAGATTTTGGAGTCTTAGCCATTTGATCATGATCAATGGCTGAAATCAGTGATTGCAATGACTGTTGACATTAAGGACTATATTTTGACTATAAAAGTGTTATCTGTTACCATAAAATACTTCTGCACTACCTCCATTTCCTAGTTTTTTGTCAAAGTGGTTTGTCGCCTTGTAAAGATCTTTATAGATGAAGTGTTCGACTCTGAAGTTTTGAATTTTACGAATGCGTTGACTATCAAGTCTAAAAGGTTGTTAGGAGAGGTTGCGAGAGTGTATATTATAGCGCTTATAAAAGTATATGGATGTGATGACAGCGAGTGTTGCCAACACAATTGAAATAACACCTTCCATAAAACATAGGAAGTGTAAGTAATTATATTTTGTATATAAAGTATCTACATGTAAAAAAAGATGAAATATATTAAGGAGAGTAGAATTTATTACCAATAATGATTTTCTTTTTCAAATTCCATGTTCCTGCAACAATTAGTTATAAAAGCAAATATGAGTTAGAGTTGTGATGATTTAAAGAGAATATTGAGTATTCAAATAAAATATTTTACTTCATGGACCTTTTGAGGCGGAAGATCTCTTCAAGACATAAATGAATTTTCTACTCTTTTGTATCCACATCTCCCTCCATATTTTGTACAAGCACGACACCTGTCTTCCCCAACACCGTTCCATCTCAACTCAAATCCTTGGACTAAAATACCCTCCATAACGCGTGATTTGTTTGGCAAAGTGTTCTTTTTTCCAGGTACTGTGATACTATGCTTGCCGTTCACCGCATTAAAATCAGTCAATTTAGAACTTGAAACTACGTATGTACTATGAAATTTTCCGTCGATATAACAACCAATTACTTCAAAAGGAATTTGAAACGAGGGAGTAAAGTATGAATTTGGAAGATCACCACACTCATACAATATAGTATACATTTCATTGTTGGAAGTGTAATGGAAGAAATGGGAATCTATTTCCACATTACCATAATGTTTGGGACAAGAAAACTCATTTCCTGGAAGAAAACTCCATAAAACGTCTCTTGCAATCCTCAAAACTTGAGAGGATTGATTTATATGAAGGATGTAAAATTTTTTAGACATCATTTCCATAGTCAATCTACCATTTTGGCAGTCAAGCATAAACTCAGGGCGTCCATAGTAGCTAGATTGTGTGTTAAGGTTCCAGAAAGGATAGGTTATATTGATGAAATTACCGCAGCTAAAAGGTGCACAAAATGTGTACATTTCATATGCGGTAACGTGAAATTGGGTTAAGAAGAGTGGGAGAAATATAAAAGTGTTACTGATGAAAGAAAAAGGTAATGATATTTGAGAATAATGTTTTTCCATAATGACTTTGGTAATCAGAACGTCCGACAACCAACCTGAAATTGAACTACATTTGTTAATATACCGCAAGAAATAGGATGATTTAAGTTACTCAAATATTGAAAAGTATACTTATATAATTATTAAAAAATACACTATTCATCCAAGAGATTTACATAGTTTAAAATGAAACATTTTCTTTCTCTAATCGACAAGTTCGAAAAGTTTATTTTTAAATCTTATATACATGTATGTCAATTACTTAGAATTGATTTTTAGATTGAGATTATCATTCTAAAACGAATGAAAACTCTAACATCCACAAACAAGAGTTTAATAGCCTAATTTTTCAAAAATGAGATTTGTTAAGAATTTACCATCAAAAGGTTTTTTTTCCAGATTTATCATGTAGAGGTTAACAATCATTCATAATCTCTTTTAATCGACACAAAATTCGATTATCAAAGTTTTGTCTCTATCTACCCAATGTAAAGTTGTAAACATCAATATAACATATCATTCAATGTTATCTATACTAATATTTAGTAATGTATCTGCTAAGAAAAGATAGAAAATATTCAACAGCTAGTTTTAAAATTACATGTGATACCATTGTGTCTTTGTATGTCTAAAACACTTTTATTTAATGATTCAAAGCTTGTTATTAAATTGGTGCCAGAGCTATAATTAAAAATTAAAATTTTCAAATCACTATGACAAAAGTGGATTGTGTCATTTAACGTTTGAAAGATAACTTATCAAAAAGAGCGAGACAATTGGAGAAAAATTGAGAAAGAAGAAATGATAAGTTATAGGTATTGCATTGATCTCAAAAAATAAGTGGAAGCATGTTAACATGTTGAGAGGGGAGTTTGAACAGATTTCTTCACATTGCATACCGTCTCATTTTGTGTTAGTAAGCCATGCATTATCTTCTATTTTGTTGCTTGCCTAATTTGAGAAATGAAGAATAAGCCAACTTTAGCATCAGTCGTCTAACTCATTGCATTATTTTCCAAGTGATACCATATGTTAAAATTCTAAGAGTATAAGTACTTTAGTTCTCCTATCAATATTATCTTGCTTTAAAAAAATTATTATATATCAAAAACACAAATCTTAAAAAATTGTTTGAAATTGATGAAAGCTCGTATACTTTCAACCTTTTCATTGAAGTAGCAAGAAAAATAGTGGGGGAATCGATTCTTACAATTTTACCAAATATGATAGAGCAAAAGTTAAAAGAAACAACGAAAACTATACCCCAAAATATGTAGTCACATTTCTTTTGTATTATTCGAACTCAAAAGTAATATGTTGCGTTTTATTGCTTCGGATTCATTCCGTGTATATTTTGCGTTTTGACAGAAATGCATTATACCGTTTTGTGCCTTAATAATTAGTTGTTTTTGTTTAGCTTAATTAAGACATGGATAAGACATGGATGAATTCAAACCGATTGTCGAAAGAGTACGAGAAAGGGGTATGGGAATTCGTTAAGTTTGCAGTTGCGCACGCCGAAGACCCTATTCGAATGACGTGCCCTTGATTGGGTTGCTGTTATGGGGGTCAGGTTGACGGGGATCAGTTGGCATCGCATTTACTATGGTTTGGAATTGATAGAAGTTATACATGTTGGAATTTGCATGGTGAGAAAAGTAACGGGAATGTTGAGTCAAGGTGTAATACGACGTATGCTTCAAACGACGATTGCACAGACACATACGATTATGATCAAGTCGAAGAGATTGCAGAAGCGCTTGAAGAAGATCTTGAGGATTGTCCCAAAATGTTCGAGAGGTTGGTAAGCGATGCAAAGAAACCGTTGTATGATGGTTGTACAAAATTCACAAGATTGTCTGCGGTGTTAAAGTTGTACAACTTAAAGGCGGACAATGGATGGTCGGATAAAAGTTTCACAGAGTTATTAGCCCTTATGAAAGATATGCTACCAGAGGATAATGTTCTTCCCAATCGAACGTATGAGGCCAAAAAGATGTTGTCCTCTATTGGCATGAGCTATGAAAAGATACATGCCTGTCCAAACGATTGCATTTTGTTTCAAAACGAGTATGCAGCGTTGAATGAGTGTCCTAAATGCGGTGCCCCTCGATATAAGAAAAAGTTGTCTCCGGCAAAAGTCTTATGGTATTTTCCTATAATTCCGAGATTTAGACGCATGTATCGTAGTGAAACCGATTCAAGACACTTGACTTGGCATGCAGATGAAAGAATTATTGATGGAAAGTTGCGACATCCGGCAGACTCACCACAGTGGATGAAAGTTGATAATGATTATCCTGAATTTGGAAAAGAAGCAAGAAACCTTCGCTTGTCATTGTCTACTGATGGAATGAACCTGCATGGTATTCAAAGTATCTCGCATAGCACCTGGCCTGTGATTCTTATGATCTATAACCTATCTCCGTGGCTATGTATGAAGTGTAAGTACATGATGTTATCTATGTTAATTTTTGGGCCTAAACAACCAGGGAATGACATAGACGTATACTTGGCACCCTAAATCGAAGACTTAAAGTTTTTGTGGGAGAACGGTGTGGAGGTTTACGATGGGTATAGGAAAGAAAGTTTCAACTTGAGAGTGATGTTGTTTGGAACAATTAATGATTTTCCAGCATACAGAAATATATCGGGGTACAACAATAAAGGTCAAAAAGCGTGTCCTGTTTGTGAAGATGAAACCGATACGACAAGATTGGATCTTTGTCAGAAGAATGTCTTTCTCGGTCATCGTAGATTCTTAAATTCTAATCATCACTACCGTGGGTGGAGAAAAGCATTCAATGGAAAGGCCGAACAACGTACAGCCCCGCCTTTTTTGACAGGTGATCAAATTTTTGAAAAGGTGAAAGATGTGAGCACTCAGTTTGGCAACACTTCTTCATGTTGTTACTTTATGTGATCTTGAAATGTATTTTCCTCCCTCGTTTTTTGACATAATACTTTGACTTCCATTTGACTTGTATAGATTGTTAACTTATTAATAGTGTACTAATGTGCTTTAGTTTGTTTGATACAGGTCAAATGGCTAGTCATCAAGAAAACTCACAAGATAGAGATGCTCTAGATACAAATCCTCCACCTGATACATCATCAACAAAAGTTGCACGAGGCATCACCATTATGAAGGGAATCATTCGAGATAGAGACAAAGGATTAATATATAATTTAGAATGGAATTCTGATAACCAAGCAATTGGTTCTAATGCTGCAAAGTTGACAAGCTACATTGGTACACTTGTTCGTTTGCATATTCCAATCTCGGTATCTAAATGGAATCTGAAAAGCAAAGCGTTGGACGAGAAAAAAGATATGATTTGGTTTGAGCTTAAGGTATCATATATGGTTGTTGTTTTTATCTTGAAGATAATTTGTTTAAATTATTTATACTAACACACTATATGCGTATGTTTTTTCGCATAGGTCTTTTAACATACCATATGAGCGTAAACGCTACATACTTGGTTTGGCCGGAAAAAGATATAGAGGGTGGAAAGCTTTTTTAACAAACACCTATCTTAAGGATAAAGAAGGAAACTTTCTTGATGAGGCACCGGGGCGTCCAAAAAAATATGAGGTCTTCATTAAAGAAGATTGGGCTGAGTTTCTAAATCAAAGACATGAAGCTTTCCGGAAAAGGAGTGCCACAAATAGGGCGAGAGCATCAAAACCCGCGTATCCATACAAAAAAAAGGGCGTTTGGGATATGCACGCTTAGTGGAAAAAATTGTAAGTAAATAGAAATGCTATGTTCTTATTAATTGTCTAAATGTGTTGTAATCAACGATTTTATCATTTGTGTCAATGCATAGTTAGAGGAGACGAAAAGTGAGGAAACCTCACTTCCAGTACATGTGTTGTGGAAGGAAGCTCGTGTGGGCAAGAATCGAGCTGTTGATCCCGATGTTCAAAAAGTTTATGATGAATGTGTAAGTATAACATTGTGTCTTTAATTAAATCAAATGTTTATTAATATATAATTTATTTTTTATCTCCACCGGTGAGGACCAGTATAATTGGAGCTTACTTAGTAGAGCACTAAATGTTCCTGAGTATCCCGATCAGGTGAGGGGTAAAGGTCATGGTGTGACTCCAACCTATTTCTATAAGCATTCTAGGAGAAGAAATCCTACCAATGAAGAAGTGTTGCAAAAATTGCCGGAATTACAAGCACAAGTCTCTGAATTGCAAAGAGATAAAGAGATGTATATGAGAGAAAAGTGCAATACTTCATCAGTGAAAGAAACTAGTGATAAAGCTAGTATCAACTGTCAAAGACAATTTCCCGAGGTAATTGTTAATTCTTTTTTCTTACGATTGTTCTATTTTATTAATGATAATGACTCTATATTTATTATTGGTTTAGAGCATTTCATTTTGCCAACTATACTTATCGTCACCGGATTATAGCCTAGTTGGCAAGGGAAAAGTGCACAACACTTTGGGAGATTTACTTCACCATAGAACGCTCCCGGATGGACACCTGAAAGTATCAGTTGATGTTATATTAGATCATGATGCGGTGCTACCGGTCTCAGAGACAACATTGCTGCGAGATGCAATAGGGTCATTTGTTGCATGGCCCTCGGAGTTCATTATCATTGGTGATGAGGTATGTTGAAAACCATTATGAATCATTTAGTTTTCGAATGTCAATTCTGAACCGTTACGTTAATTATTTTTTACATGATAATTTTAGACTGCTCCTACAAAACCCGCAATTAAGGGTAAAGGGATTTTGTAGGAGGACGAGTCTGTTGCATCAATAAAAGAGGTACATTTAAAGTGTTAATATATGATCTGAAACTAAAACTGCATGATTTTATAATTTACCTAAGTTATATGACTTTTAGGTATCTGCTCGGGGGTCACAACAAGTGACGTAGCAAGTTCGTAGCGTACCACCCAAGGAAAAGGGTCCTCCGAAGCCAGGGGCAAAAAGAGGTGGTGCTTTTGTGCCTCGATACTAGCAGACGCTCAGAACACTTGTTGATATGTCAGATTTGACGACAGTTGCTTTCCGTGAAATTAATATGGATGAAGCTATCTTTGGTATTGAATTCCTCGAAAAAAATATTGCACTAGATGACATGCATGAGATTTGTAAGCATGACCAACTAGGCATCGGTAATATTCATTCATACATCCGGTAGTCCGATGAATATATTGTTTAATTAGTTGAACAATTTATTTACACATTTCAATGAAAATAATCTAATGTTTATTATGTTTTTATTTAAGGTTGTTGTATGACAAAGTGTTGCGCGGGACTGAATTGTCAAACAAATTCCATTTCGTGTCTTCCGCCAATTGCAGCGGACAGACAATTGCTACGGAACCGGAATCAGTTAGACAGCGCTTAGTCGATAGATTCCTGACCACCGGCAATACAGAAAGTCTGTTTCTTTGGGCGTATAATACCCGACCAGTAGGGTTAGTTTCTCATTCTTGGTTCATCTAATCTTTGTTTCTTTTGCGTAGCAAAACTTTCATATAAAAATTTGTTTTAATTTATAGAGCACACTAGTTGTTGCTTGCTATCAACCCTATAAGAGAAGTGGTATATTTTCTGAATTCATAGATGGTGAGTGGACCAATTATCCGGCTATGAAGTCAATGATTGATACGTAAGTGAGATCGTTCTAAATATTCGTGTATATTTATATATTTAATTATTTGTGAGATTGATCTAAATATATGCTTTTATATTTTTGTTAGATCAATACAAGTGTTCCAAAGTCAAAGAGACGCACAGATATCCCGGACTAAATCAAACAACATTACTTGGATCAAAGTACATGTACATTAATTTTCACAATTTTGCTTATAATAGTTATGCTACTTAATAAAACAAGACAACTATAAAATCTTATTTGTTTTTTTATGTAGTGTCCGCAACAGCGAAACAGTCATGATTGCGGATACTTTGTTTTGAGGTTTTT
The DNA here is from genome assembly GCF_029867415.1 of Vicia villosa. Lineage (NCBI taxonomy): Eukaryota > Viridiplantae > Streptophyta > Magnoliopsida > Fabales > Fabaceae > Vicia > Vicia villosa. Next base: position 144,346,903 of record NC_081182.1, read on the forward strand.
GAAAGAAATCCTTCAAACGAATCAATTAGAGATTCCAATCACGGTATGGATTTATAACTTAAGATAATTTCTTATAATTTATTACATTTAACTAAATCATTCATATTATGTTTTTGTTATGTAGTACTTTGATGACTTCTATGCTGCTTCTTACACCAGACTTAAGTTGGAAGAAATCAAAGAGGAATTGTGTCAATTTTATATTCAACAACTATTCATATAGGTATGAATACATTATTGTGTGAAAAGTTTTATGAATACATTATTTTGATAATTACTTTGTGTTTGAGTTTCTTTGGTGGATGTTGGTTCATTTTTCTTAATATTAGTTGACGATGATGACGTTGTTATATGAATCAAGTTTGTTTTTGTTGTTGTTAAGTGGTGCTAATAGTTTGATTTGAGACTGGATTAATGACACATTACATTGGTGGATTGAGTTGCAAATCACATAAAATTGTTGCTAATAATATTGTTGATGTTAGTGAATGACAATTTTTTTTCTTTGAAAATTTGAAGTATAGATGTTGGAGCCTTTAATTGATCGTGTTGTTCTGTTCATACTTTACAGGACCAGGACTGTGCGCTCGTCGGTTTTTTTACATTTCGGGCTTATATTCAAATTTAGTTATTGTTAGAGATGAGTTAGTTATATGTATCTTATTTAGTTTGTTTGAGATGAGTTAGTTACATGTGAATTGAACTAAAATGGTGTATATATATTATTTTGGATTATAATGGTATTATATTAGTATATATTGTCCTACCTATGGTTGAAAATATTACATGTTGAAAATATATTACAGGTCGAAAATAAATGTAGGCTGAAATATTACAGGTTGAAAACATATTACAGTTAGAAAATAAATATAAATTACAGGTCGAACTGGGAGGTTTAAATTACAGGTTGCGCTTTAAAATACTGCGTTTAGCAACGACAGCGCTTTCAAAAACGCTCTTAAAGGCCTACCTACGAAAGCGCTTTATAACTAAAAGTGCTGCCTAAGATAAAAAAAAAGCATAAAAGATAAAAAAAAAATGCAACCTACGAAAGCGCTTCTGGAAAAAGCGCTGCTATAGGGGGGGCTACGAGAGTGCTTTTCTGGATAAAAGCGCTGCTATAGGGGAGGCTACGAGAGCGCTTTTCTGGAAAAAGCGCTGCTATAGGAGAGGTTACGAGAGCGCTTTTCTTGAAAAAGCGCTGCTATAGGGGGGATACGAGAGCGCTTTTCTGGAAAAATTGATGCTATAGGGGGGCTACGAGAGCACTTTTGGAGTTTCAAAAGCGTTGTCATTACCTACGGCAGCGCTGGCTTTGGCAGCGCTTTTAAGCGCTCTAAAAGCCCAAAAAAGCGCTCTAAAAGCCCAAAAAAAGCGCTCTAAAAGCCCTTGTATGGCGTAGTGAATTAGATGAAATGTTATGATTGATTGAAAGTGAACTTCCCAATTTTTAATAATTGCTCTACTAGATACATCATCAAACATCAATATCAAAAGCATCTCTTAACAAAACAACAACTTTTAAGTGCCTTTATTTTTTACTCTCCTGAAATTTCTATTTCTTGAATATTTGCTTGTGATGTACTATAAGGTAAGACATCTTAAATATGCATTCATTCACATGTCATTTTCTATGAAAGCATCTAGGTAGTCAACTGCTACATATGTGGTGTCAATCACAAAAAATGATTTTGAAGCTTTAAATTATTTTGGTCTGTTTGCCGCTGGCTGGTTTGAAATTCAAACTTTCAGTCTTGTGCTTCTTGTCCAATCAATGTGTTGTCTAATCTAAATCCAAAAGTTTTTGCGGGTTAGAGGGTCTAGTTCTCAATGATTACCTTATGCAATATGATTTTAGATTTTGGATTAGATTTGTTTATCACTAGTTGGAAATTTATTATCTATATTATTTTTAGTGTGTTTGGCTAGTTTTGTCAAAGTTGTGTACTATTTGTGTCAAAAAATTGTATATTTTATCGTTTTTTACTAATTTTATTATTAATATAATTATACTGTATTTTTAAAATTAATTAAATAAAGTTTGATTCCTATGATTTTTTCTTCATATTTTGAATATTTTGCAGGTATAAAAACCTCCATTAAAAAACCTCCTTAGATAAATTGTGAGAATCATAGAGGCGGCGGATTTTAAAACTGCCACAAAATATTTTGCAGAGGTTGAAAATCTCCGCTAATTGGTAAAATAACTCGCTATTCAGGCGTGATTTTTGTAGTGCAATATCTACAAGAGGTGAGAATGGAAAGGATGGAATTGTTGAAAATGTAGTTAGAACCAAATGCCGCGATAAGAAAAATACTCGAGCGCACAAACACTCGAAATACAACAGATTCGCCACTGAGTTTATTTTTTAAAGGGGAAGTGTCGATAAAACACTAAAAAAACATATTTTAGGTCGCATTGAGTGGTTAAACATTATTTGTTACTCGTGCTTGGAAGCTGAGGTGTTTGATTATTTCGTGTCGAAATTAATAAAGCATCACTTGTTTGTGAAAAGGTTTTGTGTCGCACTGAAGCAAAAAAAGATAGTTTGATGAGTGAAATTGTTTTTAAGTTGAAAACGAGTATTCAAACGATAAGCTATAAAGCTAATATCTAAATACTCTGAGAAGAAAGATACCTACACCTAATTAATCCATTTTCATTCAAATTTATCATAAAATATGTGAGGTAAATTGAGTCACGGTTCCTTAGAGAAGACGAGTATTCGAACGACAAGCTATCAATTTGAATCCAAATACGCGAGAACAAAAAAGACATACACCCAATTAATCTTTTTTATCCACAATGGACTAAATTTGGTTAATTATCGTATTTTAGAATGGAAGACGAGTATTCAAACGACAAGCTCTACCATTTATATACAAACACTCCTGAAAATAAGAGACATACACTCAATTCATCTTTTGTATACTCATATGAATTTATTGTAAATGAAGAAGTATAAAATGTAATTTTTTATCTCTCGGTTTTACATAAGCTTGATATAGTATTCGTCACATTTTTTATTTAAAAAACTTTCAGTCTATGATTTCATGGAATTCTTACTACAAGAATTAAACATTAACAAACACTATAAGAAAATCAACAATTAACTACAATGAAAATCGCAGGTAATCTGTAGTTAATCTCTATCTAACAGAGTTAGCTAGAGATTAGTTGTGGATTAGCTATGGTCTTTGCCCTAGCATGGATTGAGTGGCTAATTATCTAGTCTAAACTTTCCTACCAAAATTCCAACTAATATTTATAAATTCCTAGCTAAACCAAAACTAAAATGTAGCAAAAATATTAGACTAGAGTTATATTTCCCAACTACATAGCTACAAATTCGCCACAATAATACCACAGTAAATCTCAAGCTAAATAAGACTAGTTAAATTTATTTTATAATTAATTTTTTGTCAAAACTATAACTAATTAAGGCTAATTTATATATAAAAAATCATAAAAACTATTTTTGAAAATATCAAAATTATCTAAAATTAAGCATTGATTTAAATGAATAAAAATTACAATTAAAAAACTAATAATAGAATTTTTTTTCATTAATATTAATAATTAATTACTAAAATGAGGATACAATAATAAATCAATTTCATAATTTATTATAGTATTTGTAATTACATCTAAATTACAAATAAAGTTTGCAATTATTTCCAGGTCTACTGATTTTTCTCTGGGAACTGCTCCTGGGTCTAGTTTCCTCTAGTTGCTGCTCCCCATCGATGTAACGATCCACAATCATACTTGAAATGTTGCTAGAACAAGTAAAGTTCCCAGATGAGTCATGATGGGATCTTGAAGAACTACTAGCAGGTTGCTCACATCTCTGGGCATTTCGGAGAACGGACACTGCAGATTGTGTTAGCTTATCCCTCTTTTCGAAATTTTGAGTCTGGCGACTGATGCATACACAGAAAGTGCGACAAAAACAAATATGTGCTAAACGTAACTAATAAAATACAATGTTATAAACATCACAGTTCAATCAATATGTTCAAAAGTTATATTCTTCTTTGTGCATATTCTTTTTTGTGGGTTCTTTTACTGTATTCTACAAATGAATATGTCTGAAGTCCGAACACATGAGAGACTGCGTTCCCGAATACTATGCACATACAATTCAGAGATCGGTGCATGATTCGAAAGAATGAGATACCTGTATTTCTGGAAGTATTACATCACCAAATGAAAAGGCAATGGTTCCAAGAGCATTGAAGGCTTTGAAGGACTTCGACGCATAACTACCCTGCAAACTGTAGTTAACTGATGTTCTATCAATCTTCTTACCTAAAAGATGTTACAAATCAAAAACTCAGTATCTTATCAATATGAAATGAATCAGCCAGATGCTAAGACATTGATCGATCACGAGCTTACCATTGTAAATTGTAACTGTTGGAACTAAGGTTGTTTTTATGTGTAGGACAAGTGTTTAGAAATATTGGAGGCTTGAATAAAAACTTGATAGGTAAGAGAATTCTTTATGGAAGAGAGAACTTTGTATTTTGCTTGATACAAATGTGTGAGATTACATCTCTATTTATAGTACTCTAAGGAGAACTCTAGATTCACTAATTCTAGAGAGTTCTCAACTCTAGATATCTAAAGAGTATTCTAGAGAATATTACAACCATAAGAAATATCTAGACACTCCAAACACCACAAGAATTCTCTAGAAACACTACCCAAAATCATCTAAGCCCAAAATAACTAAGCCCAAGAATACCACTAATAATTAGGCCCAAATCAAGTTTATATTTCAACATCCCCCCTTAAACTTGATTTGTGACTCCAAGCATACTCCTTAGCTTCACGAAAGATTCCAACTTGAGTGGCTTGGTGAAAATGTCGGCAGCTTGATCTTGAGACATCACATACTTCAACTTCACCTCCTTTCTCTCAATGCATTCTCTTATGAAGTGGTAACGTGTGTCGATATGCTTACTTCTTTCATGAAAGACGGGATTCTTTGCTAAAGCAAGTGCAGATTTATCGTCAACACATATTTCCATAGGATCCTTTTATGGCATCTTTAACTCTTTCCACAAGTTCCTTAGCCAAACTGCATGACAAACACATGATGTGGCAGCGACATACTCGGCTTCACAAGTTGATAGTGTGACTATAGGTTGCTTCTTTGACATCCAAGTGAAAGCAGTATCTCCTATAAAGAACACAAAACCAGTAGTGCTCTTTCTATCATCCAAGTCTCCACTCCAATCGCTATCACTATAACCAACAATGTCATAATTGTTAGAAGAGTAATAGTGCAAGCCAAAGTTTGTTGTACCTTTGATGTATCGAAGAATTCTCTTTGCCGCCTTGAAGTGAGTTGTTGTTGGAGCTTCCATGTAGCGACTTACGACTCCTACGGCATAGAGAATATCCAGCCTTGTACATGTCAAGTAACGTAAACTTCCAACCAAACTTTTGTAAAGAGTTGGATCCACGATGTCTCCATTTTCATGCTTGCTCAGCTTGCTTCCACATTCCATCGGGGTGCCAACTGGATTGGCGTCATCCATCTTGAATTTCTTAAGTACTTCTTTGGCATAACCTTCTTGGGTGATGAAAATTCCTTTGTCTCCTTGCTTTACTTCGATGCCAAGATAATATGCCATGAGCCCCAAATCTGTCATCTCAAATTCATTTGCCATGTCTTTCTTGAACTCTTCAAACATGCTCGGATTGTTCCCTGTGAAAATCAAGTCATCTACATACAAGCACACAATCAAAATATCTCCACTTTGCGCTTTGATATAAAGTGCATGCTCATATGGACACTTGATGAAGTTCTTGTCTTGAAAGTACTTGTCGATTCGAACATTCCAAGCTCTTGGTGCTTGCTTGAGACCGTACAATGCCTTCTTCAACTTCAAGACTTTTTATTCTTGCCCTTTTACTTCATAACCCAATGGTTGCTCGATATAAACTTCTTCTTCGAGGAAACCAGTCAAGAAGGCCGACTTCACATCCATTTGATAGATCTTCCATTTATTTTGGGCTTCCAAAGAAATGATCAGTCTAATAGTTTCAAGACGAGCAACGGGAGCAAATACCTCATCATAGTCAATTCCTTGTTTTTGACTATATCCTTTCGCCACCAATCTTGCTTTATATCTCTCCACGTCTCCTTTGCATTCTTCTTCGCCTTGTACACCCATCTTACTCCAATTGCTTTGTGTCCTCTTAGAAGTGTAGTAAGTTCCCACGTATCATTCTTCGTGATTGACTTGATTTCTTCGTCCATGGCATCTCTCCACTTTATGTTTTCCGCCGCTTCTTGATAGCTTAAAGGCTCACAATCACCAAAAAGACAAAAGAGGTTAATGTCGTTTAGGTTTTCGGTTACCTCATAAAGTTCTTCAATGCTTCTTAGTCGCGGTGTCCTCTCACTTGAGCTTGTTTCTTCCAACCTTGGTGTCGGTGAGGTCGGTGGTGTAAGATGTTCCTCTATCATTGGTTGTTCAATGTCTTCTTCTTCTTCAAAGTAAGGAAGAAAATCATACCTTTCTTCTTGAACACTCCAATCCCAACAATCTTCTTCATCGAACTCCACGTCGCGGCTTATGACGATCTTTCCACTATTTGGATTGTAAAGCTTGTAACCTTTGGAACTTGAGTCGTAACCTACAAACACGTATTTCTCACTTTTATCATCGAGCTTTGTTCTTCTTTCGTCTGGAACATGGGTGTAAGCAATACTTCCAAACACTTTAAGGTGAGAGATCCCAGGCTTCCTTCCACTCCATGCTTCTTGTGGTGTCTTCTCGTGCACACTTCTTATTGGGGAGCGATTTGTCAAGTAAACCGCACATGCCACAGCTTCGGCCCAAAACTCCTTCGGCATCTTCTTGCTTTTGAGCATGCTTCGCACCATGTTAAGTATGGTTCGATTCTTTCTTTCTGCTACTCCATTTTGTTGTGGCGATCTTGGCACAGTCAATGGACGGCGGATTCCATGTTCTTCACAATATTTGTTGAACTTATTTGAAGTGAACTCTCCTCCTCGATCAGATCTCATGGCCTTAATGGAAAGACCACTTTCTTTCTCCACAAGGGCTTTGAACTTCTTAAAGTTTTCAAACACTTCTGACTTCTCCTTTAAGAAGTAAACCCATGTTTTTCTGGAATAATCATCAATAAAGAGGAGAAAGTACTTACTCTTACCAAAAGAGTTGGGTTTGATTGGTCCACAAACATCGGTGTGTATGAGCTCTAGCGGCTTTATGGCTCTTGATGTTGATTCCTTTGGAAAGCTTTTTCGGAATTGCTTCCCAATTAGACATCCTTCGCAGAGTTGGTCTGGGTGGTTGATGCTAGGCAAGCCTCTCACCATCTCCTTCTTTGCCAAACGTTCTAAACCATCGAAGTTGAGATGCCCAAATCGTAAATGCCATAGCCATGAAGAGTCGGTATAGCACGCCTTGAGACACTTTGCCACATCATTTTGAATGTTCAAAAGGAACATTCTATTCTTTGACATAGGCACCTTCGCAATCAAGTTATGTCTACAATCTCTTAAGAAAAGACTATGTTCTTTCAAGTGGATGTCATAGCCTTTCTCTAATAATTGTCCCAAGCTCAAAATATTATTCTTCATGTTAGGGACATAGTAGACATTGGATATGAACTGATGACTACCATTATTCAAGCGTATGAGAATTTTACCTTTTCCTTTGACCGGTATCTTCGAGTTATCTCCAAATGAGACATCGCCAGTTGCCGCTTCATTGATCTCTACAAACATGCTTCGATCGCCGCACATGTGATTGCTTGCACCAGTGTCGAGGTACCACTTGTTTCTTTTCTCTTCAACTTGGTTTTGACATGTGAGTAACAAAGTTTCTTCTTCTCCACCTTTTTCTTCTACGAAGTTAGCTTTCTCTTCAACCTTCTTCGAGAATCTACACTCGGATGCATAATGACCAATCTTGTTGTAGTTGAAGCACTTGATTTGTGATTTTTCGTACCTCGACCATGAATTTCCTCTTCCACGACCTCTTGTCGCTTGTGGATTCCAACTTCTTTCTCCATTGTTGAAGTTGTTAGAGTAGTTGTTGTAACCTCCTCTTCCTTCTCCTCCACGTCCGCGTCCACGTCCACGATCTTGGCAACGTCCTCGTCCTCTTTGGCTCTTGTAGTTTACATAGTTTGCTTCCTTTATGTTGAGTTGTAGTAGTTGCTCTATAGCCTCATTTTGTTTAGTTTTTCTCTTTTGTTTTTCTTCATATGCTTGTAAGGAACCCATGAGTTGCTCAATGGTCATGGTCTTTAAATCCTTATTTTCTTCAATGTTGGTAACAATGAAGTCAAAACTTGGATTTAAAGTGCGAAGTATTTTCTCCATGACTTCCACATCATCAACATCTTCACCATTTCTTTTAAGTTGATTGACTACGGCCAATACTCGAGAAAAATAATCAGAAATTGACTCGGACTCCTCCATAAACAAACGTTCAAATTCACCTCTAAGAGTTTGAAGACGAATCTTTTTTACCTGCTCAACTCCTTTGTTGCAAGTTTGAAGCTTGTCCCATGCTTCTTTGGCCGTCGTTGCGTTGGATATCTTCTCAAAAGTATCTTCATCCACCGATTGATAAATGAGAAAGAGAGCTTTCTTGTCTCTCTTTCTTGACTCCTTCAATGTATCTTTCGCACTTTGGCTTAACGAGGCTTCGTCTTGCTCCTTGAAGCCTTTCTCAACGACATCCCACACATGTTGAGATCCTAGTAGCGCCTTCATCTTTATACTCCAAATATCATAGTTGTTCTTTGTGAGCATCGACATTTGAAAAGGGAAACCTCCATTCGCCATCTTTTGAGGACCTTGAAGCACTGGTACCACTTTGTTGGAACTAAGGTTGTTTTTATGTGTAGGACAAGTGTTTAGAAATATTGGAGGCTTGAATAAAAACTTGATAGGTAGGAGAATTCTTTATGGAAGAGAGAACTTTGTATTTTGCTTGATACAAATGTGTGAGATTACATCTCTATTTATAGTACTCTAAGGAGAACTCTAGATTCACTAATTCTAGAGAGTTCTCAACTCTAGATATCTAAAGAGTATTCTAGAGAATATTACAACCATAAGAAATATCTAGACACTCCAAACACTACAAGAATTCTCTAGAAACACTACCCAAAATCATCTAAGCCCAAAATAACTAAGCCCAAGCATACCACTAATAATTAGGCCCAAATCAAGTTTATATTTCAACAGTAACACCAATGGTTGTACCGGCAAATCTAATGGTACTAAAAGTGCATAATGCATTAACCCATCTGAGTGAGTGAATATCAAGAATTTGAGAGAGAAATAGTTCAAAGACTTCAAAGAAAATAATAAAATATTGTAGGCTCAATTTTCCATCTGAGTGATAATGCTTGTAAACTGCCTATAAAGAAATGGGAAGAAATGAGATTTTGGAGATTAAAAATGATAATAATGAATAGGAAGAAAACATGTAATATATTTGTCTTATTATTCCATGAAATTTGATTTGATGCATAAATAACCTTAAGGTTGCTCCCAGCTGCAATCTGGATAGCTATGTTATTTACCAGAGAAGCAATTTGCTTGAACAAGGCAATAGACCAGTACCCCCAAAATCCTTTAAAAATATTGCCAAAATTTAAAGGAATTTTATAACAATTATGGACAATTTTTACCTATTGGATACTCACTACTATGTAAAAATAAATTCTAACCTGGTTTTGTTGATTATGATTTTTTAGGGTTTCTAGTTTTTCACAACAATTTTTTTTCACAACAGTTTGTTGCTTCTAATTGTTTCTAAACGTAAGTATAAGTTCAACACACTTTTTTTATTTACAAACTTGGTTTTGTGATTTTTTTTTGTAATCAAGATTTCATTAAAGAACCAAAAGTTCTAACAAGGAGATTACAAAATTCGGGGTAAGAAACAAGAACCCTGAAGAAAATTACAAGCCAAATATACCCTATGAAAAATACAATAAAGTAGCATTTGTAAATTCATAGAAATTATAATTGGTGCGGGTAATTTTCCCGATGAAGGACCACCTCCAAAAAAACTCCTCAATGCTCCAAATAGTATTGGAAACACTCCAAGATTCATTTCGGAAGATGATACCATTCCTAACCTTCGAAATAGACCAACAAATTGTCAACCATAATGTCCATTCCCTACCGGATTTAACCATGTGGACTATGCAAAAATTGTGCCAATCCAAAAAACTCCTCCAAATATCCTCATACTTATAATCTTCAAAACCAACCCGCAGAGCCACTTCATTCCAAATCAACGAAGAAACCTTACAACTAAATAACAAGTGATGCAAATATTCCTTCTCCAACCCACACAAGCAACAAGAATCTAAAGATGAAATAGAAATCCCTCTAATAAGAATAAGGTCCCTTGTGGACAACCTATCTAACAAACAACTTCACCCGAAAGCCTTGACCTTTTGATGCACCACAATATTCTGATTTATTAGGGTTTCTAGATTTTCACAACAGATTGTTTCTTTGTTAATGTTTTCATGTTTTCCTTTTTGGTTCCTAATGTTATTTGATTTGATCATTAACTCTCAAGGATGTGCCATTCATGTGATTATTCCGACGATCTTCAAACAAACTTTTGATTCCATACAATGTGACCAATATTGTATATTATCGTGTGCTAATATTTTTTTCTCTATGTAGGCAAATATCAACTAGCTGTGACAAACATACAATGTGACCAAGCTCCACATCAATGCTGATCTGCCCAAAGTGAATGATTTTATCAAACACTAGGCTCCCTCCCTTTGCCTTTCGATATTAAAACTGAGATACCTTATGTTTTTATTAAATTTTATAGTATTGTGTACACTTTTATGAAACATATTTTCTCGTGTAGTTTGCCTAAGGAATCTATTGGAGGGACATTGAGCAGCACTACTCTATGTGAGATCATCCAGTTGTGCGCGGTATACAATATTATTATTTCCACTGCACTGATTTTATTCCTAAGTTATCCATTTTTAATTTCATAACGTCTCGTTTATGTGCAGCCCGCTTTTTGCGTGACTGTTGCCACCACTGACAAACTTATAGCTTCAGAAAATGGTTGGTGCTACCGTGCTTGCCACCAGTGCCCTCAGGCTGCGAAAGGCAGCAAAGCTCCATTCTTTTGCAAGGATGGTCTCCATACAGAAGAAGAAATCTAGAGGTTTGGACTTCACTCCCTACTTAGCAACTTCATTCTTGGTTGATATGAACTTATGTTTTCATGTTTTTTTACCCCCGCCGCTTTAGGTTTAAGATTGTTGTAGAATTTTTATATGACAAAGAAACAGCAAAATTTGTTTTTTAGGATCACGAGGCTGCAAAGCTAATGGAAACCACCGCTGCACATTTCCGTTCAACCATGACTCAGGTTCACGAGGCCACAGTCTACCAACTAAGTTTTAATTTTTTTCGTACTTTATCATGTGGTTGTTGTCTTGATTGCTTCCACATAATAAAGTACTCATCCTTTTCATCGCTTGAACCTATGTATAGGATAAAATTGAAGGTAACAGATCAAACTACTCTCTTCTGATATATATTGACTTGCAAAGGATTTGTTGCAAAAGTAAGTTAGGTTACAAAGAAAGGGTCTTTATATAGAGACCAGGGAAACATAAATAGACATAACAGTTAATGATTAACTATTTCCTATGAAAGTTTGTCTGCCCTAGAGAATTTGACTTTTGGCTTTCCAAGACTGCATTTAAATTTATCCAACAAAACTCCCCCATAAATTAAATGCTCCTTCGATCAATTAATCCCAGCATTATCTTGCCTCTGTCGAATATCTCCTTCGACAATGGTTTTGTGAAAATATCTGCAGCTTGATCCTTGCTTGCCACATGCTTCAGTTCGACGCTTACATTTTTCACATGTTCTCGAATGAAATGAAAACGTACGTCGACGTGTTTACTTCTTTCATGATTCACTGGATTCTTCGCCAGTTCGATTGCTGATTTGTTGTCGACTTGCACTATGGTTGCATTTTCCTGCTTCTGCTCTAACTCACATAACAATCTTCTAAGCCATATAGCATGGCATACACACCATGATGCAGCCACGTATTCTGCTTCGCATGTCGACAGTGTTACAATTGGTTGCTTCCTTGAGAGCCATGTGAAAGCAGTGTTTCCCATAAAGAATACATATCCTGATGTACTTTTTCGATCGTCTATATCTCCACACCAATCGCTGTCGGAGTAACCTGTTAGCTTGTAATCTTCTGCTTTTGAGTAAAACATTCCAAGTGACACAGTTCCTTGGATGTAACGAAGAATTCTCTTCAAAGCTTTCCAGTGTGAGTGAACTGGTTCTTCCATAAATCGACTCAAGATTCCGACACTTAGAGAAAGATCTGGTCTAGTACATGTGAGATATCGAAGACTTCCGACCAAGCTTCGAAATTTGTTTGCTTCGACACGTCCCCCCCCCCCCCCATCAAATTTTGAAAGCTTGGCTCCTGGCTCCATTGGTGTCGAGATTGGATTGCAACCTTCCATTTTGAACCTCTTCAGAATGTCCTTTGCATATTTTTCTTGTGAGACAAAAATTCCAGTTTCTTCTTGTCGAACTTCCAGACCAAGAAAGAAGCTCATTCGACCTAAGTCCGTTATTTCAAATTCTCGTGTCATTCGACCTTTGAATTTTTCGATCATTTGATCACTGTTTCCCAGGAAAATTAAGTCGTCGACATAGAGTGCAACGAGCAGTATATCTCCTTTATACTTCTTTACATGTAGGGCATGTTCATAAGGACATTGTTGGAAACCATTCTTTTTGAAGTAAGTATCAATACGTGTATTCCATGCACGAGGTGCCTGCTTTAATCCATAAAGTGCTTTCTTGAGTCTTAGCACTTTTCCTTCGCTTCCGTCTTTCATGTATCCTGGTGGTTGTTCGACATAGACTTCTTCTTCGAGCACACCATTCAAAAATGCTGATTTGACATCCATTTGAAATATTGGCCATTTGAGCTGAGCAGCTTGAGAAATCAGCAGTCGAATTGTCTCCATTCTTGCAACTGGTGCGAATACTTCGTCATAATCTATTCCTTCCTTCTGCCTGTATTCTTTTGCCATAAGTCGCGCCTTGTACCTTTCGACTTTTCCTTGAGCATTCATCTTTTTCTTAAACACCCACTTCACACTAATGGTTCGACTTCCTTTTGGTAACTCTGCTAGTTCCCAAGTTTTGTTGTGTTCGATAGCTTTAATTTCTTCGTCAATGGCATTCTTCCACTTCTCATCTCTCCATGCTTCTTCGAAACTAATGTTTTCAGAATCTGCCAGTAGACACACAAGATGTACTTCTTCTGTATTATCATACAACTCTTGCAAGCTTCTCATTCTGGGCTGTGAGGATTCGTCTTCACTGTCAGAGTATTCAAACCTTGGCAATTGATTTTGGGTTGTTGGTATACCGACTAAGGGTTCTTCAGTTTCGACTATGTCTTTTGTCGAATTGTTCCAGTCCCACCTACTTGCTTCATTCACTCGAACATCTCTACTTACTACCACCTTTTTGTTTATGGGGTCGAATAACCTGTATCCTTTTGTTTTCTCATCATACCCAATTAATATATATTTCTGACTCTTGTCTTCAAGCTTCGTTCTTCGTTGATCTGGTACATGTGCATAAGCAACACTACCAAATACTTTAAGATGAGATACAGTCGGTTTCTGTCCACTCCACGCTTCTTACGGTGTTTGATCTCCCAACTTTGAATGCGGACATCTATTTTGAACATAGATTGAACATTGCACAGCTTCTGCCCAAAATTCCTTCGACATGTTCTTACTTTTGAGCATTGAACGAACCATGTCAAGGACTGTTCGGTTTTTCCTTTCAGCAACCCCATTTTGTTGAGGTGAGTATGCTGCAGTTAGAAATCTCCTTATACCCTGCTCCTCGCAATACTTCATGAAGGCTGTCGAAGTATATTCTCCTCCTCTGTCAGAACGGAGTGCTTTGATGTGTCGATCAGTCGATTTTTCAACCATTACCTTGAACCTTTTGAATGCTTCGAATGCTTCAGATTTTTCTCTCAGGAAGTAGACCCAAGTCTTTCTTGAGGAATCATCGATGAAGGAAATGAAATACTTCTTGCCACTAAAGGATTCTGGAGTGATTGGTCCACAGATATCAGTGTGAATTAATTCAAGGATGTGCTTAGCATGATATTCTGCCTTATTTTGAAAAGAAGTTCTCGTCTGCTTGCCAAAAACACAATTTTCACAAAATTTTCCTTCAAACTCCATGTTAGGCAATCCATGTACCATGTTTCTTTCCGCTAATCTCTTTAACCCAGCATGATGTAAGTGACCAAAACGTAGATGCCACAGAGTTGCTTGGTCTTCAGTGTCGATTTTCAAACATTTTCCTCGAACGCTTCTCAGATTCAGCTTGTACATTCGATTCCTTCCCATCTCAAGTTGAGCAATTTGGTGTCCTGATTTATCCTTCAAATGCAGTATTCGATCCATCATAAATATCGAATATCCCTTCTCTGTAAGTTGCCCCAGACTTAGAATATTTGCTTTTAGATCTGGTACATAATAAACATCTTGTATTATTCCAGGTACGTCGTCTTTCTGCAAATAACAAATTGTTCCTTTGCCTTCGACCTTTACCTTCGACGCATCTCCAAAAGATACATGACCATCTTCAATTTTCTTTATTTCTTTGAATAGATGTTTGTGACCACACATATGATTACTTGCTCCTGAGTCAAGGTACCATATAGTGTCATCTTCTGTGTTTATCTCCTTTTGAGTCATTAATAGGAATCCTTCGTTTGATTCTGTTTCTAGTGCGAAATTTGTTGTTTCTTCAACTTTCCTCCTGAATCGACAGTCTTTTGCAAGGTGTCCCCCTTTTCCACAATTGTAGCAACTGTATGAGTTGCAATCCTTCGCAAAATGTCCATGTTTATTGCATTTGTAGCATTCGATGTTGGAGTTCGACCTGCCACCTCTATGACCACGTCCTCGACCACGCCAATTTTGTTTACTTGCTTGTCCTCTTTCGAAATTGTTGTTCTGATAGCTTCGACCACCATCTCGACCTCCACGACCACGTCCTCGACCACGCCAGTTTTGAGATAAAAGTGCCCTTTCATCTCTAGTGGATTCCTTTGTCTGTTCTGCATTATTAAGTGTCTCCTCCGTCTTTTGTATTTTGCGTTGTTCGTGTGCCTCAAGTGAACCAGCTACTTCTTCGACAGTGATTGTCGCAAGGTCCTTCGACTCCTCTATTGCACATACTATATTTTCGAATTTTTCAGTCAAAGATCTTAAAATCTATTCGACAACTCGAGCATCGGTCATTGCTTCTCCATTTCGTTTCAGTTGATTTACAACTGTTTGCACACGCGTGATGTAGTCCGACACGGACTCCGTCTCCTTCATCTTCATCCTTTCTAATTCTCCTCGAAGAGTTTGCAAACGAACTTGCTTGACTCTATTTGCTCCTCTGAACGCCGTCTCTAGTGTATCCCACGCTTGCTTCGAAGTAGTTGAACCAGCAATCTTCTCAAAACCAGATTCGTCTACTGCTCTAAACAACATGTATAATGTCGTTTTGTCTTTCGACCGCGTCTCTTTCAACGCCTTGTTCTGGGCTGCTGTGTTTCCCGTCGTGGTTTCTGGTTCTTCAAACCCTTCTTCTACAACCTCCCACACATCTAACGATCCAAGCAGCGCCTTCATCTGGATGCTCTAGTTCTCATAGTTTGATTTTGACAGTTGCGGCAATGGCATCTGGTTCATCATGTTTGCCATGCGCTCTGATACCAATTTGAAGGTAACAGATCAAACTACTCTCTTCTGATATATATTGACTTGCAAAGGATTTGTTGCAAAAGTAAGTTAGGTTACAAAGAGAGGGTCTTTATATAGAGACCAGGGAAACATAAATAGACATAACAGTTAATGATTAACTATTTCCTATGAAAGTTTGTCTGCCCTAGAGAATCTGACTTTTGGCTTTCTCAGACTGCATTTAAATTTATCCAACAAAAATAACGATTTTAACTATTTAATGTTTCTATTTTTTCCCAGTCAACCGCGGTAGTTCAACAAACCTCGCATTCACTACAGGTTTATTTCCTTCCACTTATGATGACATACTTTTAACCATTATCATTTACTCAATATTTTCATCTGTATAACCTTTGAAACAGATTTTGGAAAGTGTGGGTCAGAATTCTCATTCATGTTTATAATCTTTTAGTCTACTTAATAATCCTTCCTTTGGGTACTTTATGTATTCAAAATCCAGTTGGCAGTTGCTGTTCATGATGAAAGGTTTACATTTCCTTTACTACATCAACTTACTACTAAATCGTGACTTAAAAAGCACATTTACCAATTTTTTTTGGTTATTATCCTTTGAAAGTACCCGGTTTTTCATGTAGACTGCAATATAATATTTAACACACTTTCTATACTTTCTATAAAGTTCCCAGTTGTTCTACATCACTTCTCTCCTATCCTGTATCCATAGTAAATATGCATTACCACAAGGTCCCAATATTATATTATAAACTCTTTCACTTTCCCCATTTATTTTATAGACTTTCCAGCTGCCATCACACATTACACACATCAACGAGTCCTATGTAGGCTCATGCGAATTGCACTTTACTATTATAACGAGAAAATATTTTTTGCAAAAAAATTAAGATAGAAGTACCGTCCGTTTTCGCGTGTCTAGTGTAGGATTTCAAACCCGTAATTGCCTTCTTTCGCGTCATATAAATTATAGCTTTGAAATTCCTTTTAAAAATAATAATTTCTCACTTAAGATTAAAATTTATATTTAGTAGAAAAGATTAGTTAAAGATATCGTATGTTTTCACGAGTCTGATACCGAATATTTGTTTTTAATAGGCAAGAGATATCATTAAAGGGAGTATAAGGGATACTCCAAACCACAACAAATAGGGCAAAAAAACCTTTACTTCCTAAAACAAATGAGAGATAGAGTAGTCCAATAATAAAGGTTACAAAGGTCGGCCTTTTTACAATATGAGCAAAGCCACTTCCACGACCTCAAAACGATAGCTGACAAACAATCCCCAAAGTTAAAGATCTCATTCTTGAAAACGATGGTGTTATGAGTAAGCCAAATAGACCAAACCGTAGCCATCCAAATAACTGCCATAATATTCCTTTTAGAACCACAACTCACCTTCTCGCAATTGATGAGGAAATCCACAAGATCACCCAAAGAAAAATAATCCTCTATATCCATCCACTCAAACACTTTCTTCCAAATATTAATTGAAAAAGTGCATGTCCGAAATAAGTGCGATAACGTTTCAATCTCCGATACGCAAAAAACACAACATAAGTCTCTTTGTTCCGATAGAATTCCCCGTTTGAACAATTGATCGTTGGTCGTGTTGGTGATTTTAGTATCATCAATGCATTTTGGTAGTAATGTGATTTACTATAGGCCAATGCAATTATGCGTTAAGTTTGAAACGAGTTAGGGTAGTGCGAAGTGCACGCTCGTCGAGCCAAACGCGTAATTGAATATGAATAATAGAAACGGGCATAACGTTTCGTTTGAATAGTTGCACCCGTTCCCAACGGACATAACGATTCGTTTGAATAGTTGCACCCATTCCAACAGACATAACTGTTTTCCGAAAAGGTGTGTGTGTTCGTTTCTATTATTGGTCTCCTATATAAGGAGTCTTTTGGTCTCGATTTGAAACACGAAATTACATACTTCCTCTCTACATTCTGATCTGTTCTCTATTGTCAGAAACAGATTGTTCTTCGAGAATTATCCCCGCAAAGATTTCGTCAACTCAGACAAGAATAGGGTCGAAATACTTTGTTCGGAAAGTGAACGAACACGATTCTTGAAGATATCCAGGATTATCACACCTAGTTCCACAATGGAATCTGAGTTTGTAGCATTAGCTGCTGCTGGTAAAGAAGCAGAGTGACTAAGGAACTTGGTATATGAGATTCCGATATGGCCTAAACCGATATCACCAATTTCTATCCGTTGTGATAGTAGTGCCACACTGGCTAAAGCATATAGTCAAATATACAATGGAAAGTCTAGACATTTGGGTATTAGACATAGTATGATTAGGGAATTAATCATGAATGGGGTGATATCTATTGAGTTTGTTCGGTCGCAACAAAACTTAGCTGACCACTTGACGAAGGGGTTAGCTAGAGACTTAGTGAAAAAGTCGGTAATTGGGATGGGATTAAAGTCCATTTAAATCTATTAGTTATGGTATACCCAATTCCCTTCTAATACAACGTTAGAAGCAGAATTCAATGTGGAAAGATCATAGTTAAAGATTGGAGCAATTGTGTTTATCTTCCCAAGGTATGTGCTCAGACCTGCAAGTGATGGCTAGGTTGAAGTATATCTTCTTAATGGTTCTTTTGAAAAATTGCAAATGCAGGTGCAAGATTAAAAGAATCACCCATGTGAGCATGAAGTTTTGCCGCTTCAATAAGCTTGGACTTGGCTTTTTATATGCTTATTAATGGATAAGGACACATGGCTTGTAAAGTGTCAAGTATGAATAGTAGAGTATTGTAAGAAACATATGTGTACTATATCTTTAGATATTCAAATGGATTGACGGGTTCAATCATTATGACACCCCGATTTTCGAATATTTGGAATGTGTATTTGTACTAAGATGAAAATTCAATCGTAAGACATTTTCTTCTATGCATTTGTTTGATCGTTATACCTGTAAAGTAAATCAAGGATTATACTAAAATGGGGGGAGTTTGTTGGTGATTTTAGTATCATCAATGTATTTTGGTAGTAATGTGATTTATTATAGGCCAATGCAATTATGCGTTAAGTTTGAAACGAGTTAGGGTAGTGCGAAGTGCACGCTCGTCGAGCCAAACGCGTAATTGAATGTGAATAATAGAAACGGGCATAACGTTTCGTTTGAATAGTTGCACCCGTTCCCAACGGACATAACGATTCGTTTGAATAGTTGCACCCGTTCCAACAGACATAACTGTTTTCCGAAAAGGTGTGTCTGTTCGTTTCTATTATTGGTCTCCTATATAAGGAGTCTTTTGGTCTCGATTTGAAACACGAAATTACATACTTCCTCTCTACATTCTGATCTGTTCTCTATTGTCAGAAACAGATTGTTCTTCGAGAATTATCCCCGCAAAGATTTCGTGAACCCAGACAAGAATAGGGTCGAAATACTTTGTTCGGAAAGTGAACGAACACGATTCTTGAAGATATCCAGGATTATCATACCATTTATCTAACAGGTCGGAATTCTATTTAGCAAAAGCCTCCATCCAAAAATAAGAAAACTAGCTTAAGAGGAACTTTAATATTCCACAAATTGTTTATAGGATTTAATAACGCTATCGAAACTGTTGACACTCTGATTTCATTCATAATTTTCACTCCGATACCGAATGTTAAACTCACAAAGACCCTCATTCGCATGTTATAAATAATATGTTTACAAACCCAACATTTCATATCCACGTATAAGACAAACACTCAATATATCATAACTAATAAGATTATAAAGGATTCAAAATGTCTTAAGTGATTGCTCTAAAGTGTTTGTTTTCTCACGAACAATCTTCAGATGCTCCCTATTGTTGCAGGAGAATTTTGGAATATAAAAACTCCCACGGTTTCATATCCACAGATATATGATATATCCTTAAACATTAAATTTATCATCTCATGACACAATTTCAAAAGGGACTATTATTAGGTACAACATTAACAGCTTTATCCATGATGTTCATACAAAAACAAACATATTGTGAGAGATCAGACAGAGATTCTGCTTTCATGAGAATTCCAGTTTCGATCACAAGAATTCTACACCATTATTACATATCAGATATTGAGTTAATAAAACTATTTATTTTGTTTGGCACTTGGGATCGTGGTTTTAAATTGCGGTCCGCAACCGTAATTGCACCCGCAATATTGCTGATGCGGTTGCCTCCACAACCACTTCGGACCGCAATTGCCATGTGATTTTAAAATTACGTCTCCAATTATATTTGAAACCACATAGACAATTTCAATCATGTTTCTTCAAGTATTTTTATCAAAAGAACAATATGTTAGAATTTTAAAACTTAGTTTTAGTTTCGAAGTCATTCAAGATAAGGTGAAGTGTTGCAAGCGTAGAATCGCTATCAATTTCGTTTGGGTAGCTACTATTTGGAGTCTTTGGCTTATGAGGAATGCCATGATTTTTAGGGGGAGGTCTTTAGCTTTGAGGTGGTTTGTACTAACATTGTGTTTCTCTCTTGGAGATGGTTGGGTTGTGGATATACTAAGTTTAAACCAAACTACTACGAATGGTTTAAACTTCCTTTATCCGACAATCGTTTACCATAGTGCCTCGTTTTTTTGTAAGAGTTGCACCCCTAGTGCGAGGCTTTTCAATCAATTGCTTATTAAAAAAAAATAAAACTTAAAATTAAGTGTTTTTTTATCATTGTGTTTCAAACATTCCCTATAAAAAATTCACACCGCAACGGTCGCAATACGCATCGCAGCAACCGCAATGACCGCATTCGCAACACCAGCAACCGCAACCGCATCCACATCCGCAACCACAATTTAAAACCATGCTTGGGATTTTAATTTGAGCATTACAGTCCACACATGTCTATTATGATCATGAAATATAATTGTAAAATATCTGAAGCCATGCCTTGATTTTGTAAATAAAGGGTCCTAAGTATCTAGGTGAGTCGAATCAAATATTGCAGTATAGCACAATCCATCCTATTGTTTAACAAACCAATCTGTTAGATATTTGGTATGATAATTCTGGATATCTTCAAGAATCGTGTTCGTTCATTTTCCGAACAAAGTATTTCGACCCTATTCTTGTCTGGGTTCACGAAATCTTTGCGGGGATAATTCTCGAAGAACAATCTGTTTCTGACAATAGAGAACAGATCAGAATGTAGAGAGGAAGTATGTATTATTTCGTATCTCAAATCGAGACCAAAAGACTCCTTATATAGGAGACCAATAATAGAAACGAACAGACACACCTTTTCGGAAAACAGTTATGTCTGTTGGAACGGGTGCAACTATTCAAACGAATCGTTATGTCCGTTGGGAACGGGTGCAACTATTCAAACGAAACGTTATGCCCGTTTCTATTATTCATATTCAATTACGCGTTTGGCTCGACGAGCGTGCACTCCGCACTACCCTAACTCGTTTCAAACTTAACGCATAATTGCATTGGCCTATAGTAAATCACATTACAACCAAAATGCACTGATGATACTAAAATCACCAACAAACTCCCCCCATTTTAGTATAATCCTTGATTTACTTTACAGGTATAACGATCAAACAAATGCATAGAAGAAAATGTCTTACGATTGAATTTTCATCTTAGTACAAATACACATTCCAAATATTTGAAAATCGGGGTGTCATAATGATTGAACCCGTCAATCCATTTGAATATCTAAAGATATAGTACACATATGTTTCTTACAATACTCTACTATTCATACTTGACACTTTACAAGCCATGTGTCCTTATCCATTAATAAGCATATAGGAAGGCAAGTCCAAGCTTCTTGAAGCGGAAAAACTTCATGCTCACATAGGTGATCCTTTTAATCTTGCACCTGCATTTGCAATTTTTCAAAAGAACCATTAAGAAGATATACTTCAACCTAGCCATCACTTGCAGGTCTGAGCACATACCTTGGGAAGATAAACACAATTGCTCCAATCTTTAATTATGATCTTTCCACATTGAATTCTGCTTCTAACGTTGTATTAGAAGGGAATTGGGTATACCATAACTAATAGATTTAAATGGACTTTAATCCCATCCCAATTACCGACTTCTTTACTAAGTCTCTTGCTAACCCCTTCGTCAAGTGGTCAGCTAAGTTTTGTTGCGACCGAACAAACTCAATAGATATCACCTCATTCATGATTAATTCCCTAATCATACTATGTCTAATACCCAAATGTCTAGACTTTCCATTGTATATTTGGCTATATGCTTTAGCCAGTGTGGCACTACTATCACAACGGATATAAATTGGTGATATCGGTTTAGGCCATATCGGAATCTTATATACCAAGTTCCTTAGCCATTCTGCTTCTTTACCAGCAGCAGCTAATGCTACAAACTCAGATTCCATTGTGGAAATAGTTATACATGTTTTTAACCCCCACTATTTCACTTTGATTTGATCGAAAATGATGTTTATCATTTCAAGATCTTTTCATCTTGAATGTCAAATCTAGAAACCTCTTTGTTTAAAAGTTCCATTCATCTCATTGATAATGATCAACATATAATTAACATGGAGACAAGAAAATCACAATGTTCTCACACAACTTTGTGTACCAACACTTGTCACAAGAATTAGATGAAGAAATATTTCTAGATAATCATGCATGATGATGCAAGAAGGTTTTCAAATGAAGTGAGAGATGAAATTATGAGCAATTTAAAATAGTATAATATAAATTACAAAGAGTACCTTGGTTATGTTCACTTATCTCAAGTCTTCACTTGAATTTCTATGTTAATCCTTCTTAATCAACTTCATCATTGACGTGCAAGAAACTTTTGATCCTTTCCTCTTTGATAACCTTTGTCTTCATCAAAACTATATATAAGATATATTCTTTACAATCTCCCCATTTTTGATGATGACAAACTCTTTGAATTCTTGTTTTGATAAGATTGAAAATTCTCCCTCTAACTTGTGTGTCTCCTCCTTAATCGGAGAATCTTACAATGACAAAGTCAAACTTTTAATGTCATTGTTTCGGTGCTTGTTTTAATCCATACAAGGATTTAATAAGTTTGTACACCTTTTGTTCATCAGTAGGAACTATATAACATTCTGATTGCTCCATATAAATCTCCTCATTGAGGTTTATATTTAGGAATGTCCTTTGACATTTATTTGATGAAGCTAATGCAAACAAAACTATAATTTTCATTATGCTTGCTTCTAGTGCATATGTGTCAAAATAATCAACATCTTTCTTTTGTCTAAAACCCTTGGTTACTAATCAATCCTTGTAGATGTTTAATGTACCATCACTATGATACTTTCTTCTAAACATCCATTTGCATCCAATGGATCTTGATCTTTTAAGTAGATCGACAAGTTCTCAAATATGGTTTGACATTGTTGAATCCATTTCGTCTTGGATATCATCCTTCCAAGAGAAGTACATTGAAGTTACTTCTTCATTGTAATTCTTAGGATCATCTTTCACTTGAAGAGTAATAGGAATATTACGAACAAATTTCTCACTATTTTCTTCTACTAGATAAAAGAAATATGTCAACAATCAATTTTTGTTCGGTCCTAGATCCTTACCCTTTCAAACGATCTGCTTATTTTAAGTTCGATTTGTTTTTCAACAATCATTAACAAACTTTAGATTTTTGTTTCAACAATCCGTGAAGAACCTTCTTCACAAGATTCTTATTTGTATGAATCTCGAATTCCTTATCCTCCGCGATAAGGTTCTCAAAATTCTACATCTCGTTATGAATCATCTTTAAATGATCTCTATATGTCTTATAATAATAAATTACATGAAACAAAAACAATTGACATAGCATATAGATTATTATTCAAAAGTTTAATTTCTAAATATAAATAATTTAATTAATTTGGTGATTAACAAAAATTTTTAACTCAAATAATTCTAAATTAGATGATTCACTTTTCATTTAAGCTTTACAACTAGGCCAAATAATAGCAATATGATAAATTTTTACCTTTTAATTAAATATCATATTGAAGCCTATAATCAAAATCAATGTGATAATATTAAAAAATTTAAATTCATATTAATTATGCAAAATAAAATGTAACATGTATTGCATAATAGAATTTCAAATATCAACGGACAAATATGGGTATGTGAATGGTCCCTGTATCATATAATTCAATATTTTCTTAGACGGTACCATATCTTATTTTTGCTTAATGTAATTATATTTTGTATATATGCATGGATATACTTCAATATAAAATGTATACTTGCAGTATCACTATTGCTTATTTTTATATTACAAAAGTGCCACAGTCATATAAATAATGGAATTGAACCAATGCTTCTCTTCATGAAGCATCAACCACGCAACGGTTCGAAATGAAAAATAAAATAGAAATTTCAAAAGCATGTCAACAGTTTATAACGAAGACCTTAAAACCTTACGTAATTAGATTACAGAAATGACATATTAACTAAATGAATGTCATATTTATGCCGCTGAATGTTATATAATTCCAAAAAGAAAGTAATATATTACAATTATTATTAAAAAGATTTTAAGTATGACATATACCTTAATCATTAAGGTTGTGTTACCAATGGTTAGAAAGAAAAATTCATGTTTTGAATTTCGATATCATATTTTTCACCATGCTTTAATTTCTATAAGAAATAATAAAACGTACCCGGATTTATAATAGTGATTAATCTTGTGTTTAGAATGTGTCCACAACACAATTCATTCTTTGATGCTTGAAAGAAAGCCTCGTTACCATTAAACATAATACTTTGTTCGTTTGTTAGATATTTGGTATGATAATCCTGGATATCTTCAAGAATCGTGTTCGTTCACTTTCCGAACAAAGTATTTCGACCCTATTCTTGTCTGGGTTCACGAAATCTTTGCGGGGATAATTCTCGAAGAACAATCTGTTTCTGACAATAGAGAACAGATCAGAATGTAGAGAGGAAGTATGTATTATTTTGTATCTCAAATCGAGACCAAAAGACTCCTTATATAGGAGACCAATAATAGAAACGAACAGACACACCTTTTCGGAAAACAGTTATGTCTGTTGGAACGGGTGCAACTATTCAAACGAATCGTTATGTCCGTTGGGAACGGGTGCAACTATTCAAACGAAACGTTATGTCCGTTTCTATTATTCATATTCAATTACGCGTTTGGCTCGACGAGCGTGCACTCCGCACTACCCTAACTCGTTTCAAACTTAACGCATAATTGCATTGACCTATAGTAAATCACATTACTACCAAAATGCACTGATGACGGTCGCAATACGCATCGCAGCAACCGCAATGACCGCATTCGCAACACCAGCAACCGCATCCACATCCGCAACCGCAATTTAAAACCATGCTTGGGATTTTAATTTGAGCATTACAGTCCACACATGTCTATTATGATCATGAAATATAATTGTAAAATATCTGAAGCCATGCCTTGTTTTGTAAATAAAGGGTCCTAAGTATCTAGGTGAGTCGAATCAAATATTGCAGTATAGCACAATCCATCCTATTGTTTAACAAACCAATCTTCATCAAATCCTTCTTTGTATGTATAGCACAACAATAAATAAATGTAATAACAAAATTACAAGGTATTATAGATTTTGTATAACAATATTAGTGAATCCACTCCAATTGTATCATCCATTAATCGGCATGAGAATTAATATTTGCTAATAGTTCCTTTGTGTTCAAAATAACCTATTAGAACTGACAAAATCAAGTATATATTACCAACGATTAGTTGATAAAGATGTGTAAAGTGTAAACTTTAAACATAGGAAAAATTTAAAATCAAAACTAGTAAAAGGTAAAACAATTAGCATAATACCATGGCGTAGTCATGGTTACAAATCAAATCTGAATCTCCATTTTTTTGGTAGTGAAATTTCAAACCATATAATTCATGTGAATAAAAAAGAAATGCAAAAAGTGAGAATAGCGGAGGAATTAGAACCTGCAGAATTAGAAGAATCGGATAAAAAGAAACTGCTTCTTACTTATATCTAATTCCTTGAGATAATATTATTAGCCAAACACACTTCAATTTGCTTGATTTTACACTATACAATTATCAATTTCTTGTTCAAGTGTTTGAGCTCCTTGTCACTTAAATCAGGTTTATGACCAAAAGAAAATAAAGTTACTAACTACTTTGCATATAGTTAAAGTAACTTAGGAATCGTGGATACAGTTATTATGTTCATTGTTCTAGCATGTTTGATACAGAGTTTGTGTTAGTATCTCCAAATAAAATGATATTTTTCAAAAGTGACCATGGACATCGTGATCATGAGTCATATTATGGAGATCTTGTTATAAATACCCTTGTGAAGGTACAAGATATATTTAATTTAAACATGTCTGAAATGAATTAGGCCCAACTTCTATAAGTCCATTATAATTAATAGTAGTGAGTCATCGTCCTTTAGAAGGATCTACATTAGGTTATGTTTATGTTATAAATAGATGGTTGGTGAATGTAATGATCATCAATGAAATGAATGAAAAAGTTAGTTTTACAATTGTTAGCATTTTTAGTGTAGTTTCTATCTATTTCTCTTAAAATTAAAGGTAACATTAATCATTCTCTATGATTTAGAATATGATGAACTAAGAGAAAATAAAGAAAATGTTTTTTACTTGCAATATGCATCCTCACCCACTACTCAACATTAACATAATGCTCACAAACAAAGTTTTAAATCCACTACCACATCAGCAATTTTACGGTCGCAATTGTGGTTGGGGAACGCAATTTAAAACAATGGTGAGGACCATGGTAGCTGATTTAGCATCAAACTTACTAGTTTGTGGTGCAGTGGTCCAACCAAGACTTTACAGGCGTAAATGACATCCAAATAATTCAATCCTTAGAAGGTAATTGAATGCATGACAGCAAATCAAACCTGACATTGTGCATATATGCATATGAGTACTTAGATACAAACCCAAAGTACCAAGTTACACGCCAAACAAAACTTCTAATATTTCACACTTTCACTATACTTTACTTACTTTTACCCACCTGTCGAAAAATAATGTTAATTTTATAGCGGAAAGTCTTGCAATTTGAAATTTTGCATTAAAGTAATATTAGGAAGTATATCTTTTCTCCAGCTGTAATATTTTAAGACCTTAAAGATCCACATAGGTATAGGTACCAATATTACAAATGTTAATTGTAATTAATTATATCATGTGGCATGTCATTTTATTTTTATTTTTTGATAAAAAACCATTTCACTTTTTTTGCATTTGTGTATAGAGACACTGATTAAAAGGAAATAATTAAATCTTCCTTTTATCAATAACACCATTCTCCAAATCAATCTCACCCTTCATGAAAACTATTATTTATACGATGACTCAATTTTTGAAAAACAATATGATAAGAGAACATGAGAAAGTCTCCCTTCTCTCTAGAATTTCTGGGATTCTTCTTGTTTCTCAATGGAGTGGAAGCGTGCGGTTAAGAAGATTTACAAAAATTTATCTCCAAGATGGGATTGCTTCCCTTTTGGAGGTAGGCAGGCGGGCGTTGGAGATACGTTAACTTCTATTTATTTTTCGAATTTTCCGGATAGATGCAAGGCATTGGATATGTTCAAGGTGTTTGGTTGTGTGGGAGAGGTGGTCGAGGTGGTGATACCTCCAAGGCTTAATAAATTCGGTAAACGGTTTGGATTCGCAAGATTTAAAGAGGTGAAGGATGGAAGGATGATAGCAGTTCGGCTTGATAACATTTTAATAGACGGCAATAAAATTTACGCTAACCAACCTAGATTTCAGAGAAGTGGAAGGAAGGTTAGAGTTGGTGAGGAGAGGAAGAACACGGGGAGCAGAAAGGAGGAAGTTCCGGTTTTTGCAAATCGTCGGGTAGATGAATCCAGATCCTTTGCAGATATTGTCATGGGGGATAGTAAGAAAAAAGACGCTAAGGAGGATGAGTTCTTTCTCAGTTTTACGTCGGGGGTAGAGCTTAAGAATAAATGGAAGAAAGCTTTTATTGGAGAAGTTTTGTTCTCGGGAGAAGCTTACAACATTCAAACTCACTTAGAGATTGAAGGTTTCTTCTCGATCAAAGTCCATCCATTGGGTGCTAATCTTTGTCTGCTAGAGGAGATGGACGAAGGAATAATAAAAGAACTGATAGAAGATGGGAAGTGGTGGTGGCAACAGTGGTTTAAATCTATTAAACCTTGGCAGGAAAATGATGTAGACATGGAAAGGGTGGTGTGGATTAGAATCTATGGTGTTCCTTGTCATGCATGGTGTAGTGAGTTTTTTGAGTCCCTAGCAAATCGGTTGGGATCTTTCGTTTGTTTGGATGAGAATACGATGACCGGAAGTTCCATGGACATAGCTAGGTGTTTGGTGAGGGTTAAAGCAAGTTTCTCCTTACCTGAGTTATTACAGATAGCGATAGATGGAAAACCTTTCTTTCTAAATCTCAGGGAAGATACATACGGACCCCTTAGGATTACTGCTCAGAAGACCCCAAAGTTGAGTTTTAAATCATCTTCGTTGTCGAGTTCGTCGAGTATAGCAGCGTCGTTGGATTATGTGGAAGAGGAAGACGGGAAGTTTATCCCGGAGTCTCTTATGGAACCATCGCACAAAGGGAGGCTTGTTCTTCATAGAGTAGTAGAGGATGCGCAGAAGCAGAAAAAGGAGGCGGTTACGGTCAAAGGCTTTACCAAAGGGGTTTGTTCTGAACTTTCTGAAAGTTCTGACAATTTTTTGAATGGAGGGTCATTTTCAAAAGGAGCAGAAGAGACATTTGATGGGGTTTTACAATCGGTTTTGGAGGATAAAAAGAAGAAAAAAGGTTTTAAGCAGCAGCTTTTAGAGTTGTCCTCTGAACACACATTTTCAGATCCTACATCTCCTAACAGGGATACGGCAGTTCAACTTTTGGGGTTGGGAGAGAAAGCTGATAGACCTAGTAGTGTTCAGTCCTTAAACTCTATTAGTGACGTGGAGAGAGATTTTGGAAGGGACCCATGTAATAAAGGTGTTTCAATGAATCAAGTCTTAGTGGCGGATGGGCCTTTATATAAACCTTTACCAAGGCCTAATAAGAAGTTAAAAAAGAAAGTCATGGTGAAAGAAGTGGGCCATTCGGAGGTGGGTCCAGCTAGAGACAAACCTTGTTTTGAACCCAGCGTGTTACCCTGTGTCATAGCAGATTCGGTTTCTTCAGACAAGATTTTCGTTTCAAAAAATTTTCCAGTAGGTTCCCTCCTTGACAATTCAGACATTATTAGATGTAATACAAGACTCTTATCTAATTTTGGTTCTGAAGGGGATATAAAACTGAAATAAGCAATGCTTAAAATTGGAGTGGGTTCGAGAGGAGATAACAGAGAGCAAGATTTGAAGAAATTGGAAGGCAAGAAGGGGCAATTAAATTGTTTCAAATGATTATAGGAAGCTTAAACATTAGGGGAGGCGGCAGTCTTATCAAGAGGAAGAGGATAAGGAGTATTATCAATAAAGAGAGAGCAAATTTTTTTCTCATTCAAGAAACTAAAATGGAGGAGGTGTCTGTTTCAGTTGCTGGAAGCTTTTGGGGAAAGGAAAAGTGTTATTTTTCTTTTTCTTCTTCGGTTGGAATGGTTGGTGGCTTACTCACGCTTTGGAATAGAAAAACAATGTTGGTTTTGGCTAGCTTCAGAGGCGAGGGATACCTTGGCTCGAAGGTGGATTGGAAAGGAGGTATTTTCTACATTATGAATGTTTATTCTCATTGTTCTCTTGTTTTAAAGCGGGCTTTGTGGTCGCGGTTATTAGCTTTGAAAAACTTACATAAAGATGGGGAGTGGATTATGGGAGGTGATTTTAATGCGATGAAGAATCAGAGAGAAAGAGTGGGGCGTTCAATGAGAAGTAGTAAAGTAGAATGGAGGGATTTCTCGGATTTTATTGAAGATAGTGGTTTGATGGATGTTGCGTGTAAAGGAAAGAAGTTCTCGTGGTTTAGTGGGGATGGGAAATCTAAGAGTAGAATCGATAGATTTCTAGTCTCGGATAATATCGATCGTTCGTGGGGTGTTGTTGGTCAATTGATAGGAAATAGGGATATTTCCGACCATTGTCCGATATGGTTATTGTCTAATAAAGTTGATTGGGGTCCTAAGCCTTTTGTTTTTAACAATGAGTGGTTTTCCGATAAGAATTTTGTTTCGTTTGTGGAAGAGGAATGGAAGGGAATGGAAGTTCTTGGTAGAGGAGACTTTGTTTTAAAGGAGAAGCTTCGTCTTATCAAAGATAGATTGAGATGGTGGAATTTGAATATTTTTGGGAAGGTGGATTTGGAAGTAGAAGACGGTGTTAGAGTTTTAAATGACTCGGATGATAGGGAGATGTGGGAAGAGGAGGCCCATCTTAACAAAATAAAATCTTCAAGGAAGATTTGGTTAAATCTTAAACTCAAGGAGAATATGTTAATTCAAAAATCAAGGTTAAGGTGGCTAAATGATGGAGATTCCAATAGTAAATTCTTTCATCGTGTTATGAAAGAAAGGCGGAGTAAGAACCATATTTGCTCTTTAAATACTAGTGATGGGGTGGTAGAATCGGTCGGAGGTGTTAAGGAGGTGGTGAGAGGGCATTTTGAACATAAGTTTAAGGAGGAGTTCTCTAATAGGCCTTTTTTGGAAGGGGTTTTGGTGCATTCTTTGAGCGTGGAAGACAGAGATTCGCTAGAGGTGCTTTTTTCGGAGGAGGAGATTAAAGAGGCGGCGTGGAGTTGCGATGGTTCGAAAAGCATGGGTCCGGATGGTATTTCTCTCCTTTTCTTTAAGAGGTGTTGGAGTTTTGTTAAAGAAGATGTGGTCTCTTGTTTTAACGCTTTTTATTCGGGAACCGTTATTTCTAAGGCTATTATTTCTTCTTTTCTAACGCATGTTCCTAAAAAAGACAATTCGTTAGATCTTGATGATTATCGCCCGATTTGTTTGGTGGGAAGCATTTACAAGATGATCTCTAAGCTTTTGGCTAGTCGAATTAAGAGAGTCCTCTCTTCTATCATATCCATTAACCAAAGCGCTTTTGTGCCGGGTAGACAAATACTTGATGGAGTTGTAGTTGCTAATGAAATCGTCGACTATGCTAGCAAGGAAGGAAAGGAGTGTCTTCTTTTTAAAGTAGACTTCGAAAAAGGTTATGATAATGTGAGTTGGAATTTCCTAAGGTATATGATGAGGAGGATGGGGTTTGGAGAGTTGTGGATGCGTTGGATGGAGTTGATTATTTTTTCTAGTAAGATATCGGTTCTTGTTAATGGGAGCCCTAGAAAAGAATTTGTAGTAGAGAGGGGTCTAAGGCAAGGAGATCCTATTTCTCCTTTTCTTTTTGTTATAGTAGCGGAAGGGCTAAAGGGCTTTGGTTGGTAAGGCGGTGGAAAATGGAGATTTTGTGGGTTTTAATGTAAACGGGAGATGTGAAAGAGATATTCTCCAATTTGCGGATGATACTCTATTAATCGGAGACGGGAGTTGGAATCATCTTTGGGCCATTAAAGCGGTATTGAAGGGTTTCGAAAAGGTGTCGGGTCTAAAAATCAACTTTCATAAAAGCAAGTTGATAGGTATTAATATCAATCCGCATGTTTTGGAAGTTGCTACTAACTTTCTTTCTTGTAGATCGGAAGAGAAAGAATTCAAGTTTCTAGGTATTATGGTTGGGATAAATCCGAGAAGGATATTCTCTTGGAAACCGTTGATGGATAATGTGAGGAGGAAGTTGAATTCGTGGAAAGGCCGGTGGCTTAGTTTTGGGGGAAGGATCACTCTCCTTAAGTCGGTGTTGAGTAGTATGGCGATTTTCACTCTTTCTTTCTACAAGGCTCTTAAGAAAGTTATAGAGGAGTAAATTGCAAAGTAATTTCCTATGGGGAGGTTTGGAGGGGAATTGGAAAACGCATTGGGTTAGTTGGAAGGAGTTGTGTCTATCGGTGGAGAAGGGAGGCCTTGGTTTTAGAAATCTAGAGGACTTCAACAAGGCACTTCTTTTGAAGTGGAATTGGAGAATTTTTGGAGAGACTAATTCTATTTGGTTTCGGATTTTGAAGGCGAGATATGTGGATGTCAAATTAAGAGCTACCTTTTGTTCTATGTTGAAGTATTCTGAGCGGTCTTCTTCGATGTGGTGGAGGGATATCTCATCCTTGGAGAACAAAACATCATCGGAGTTTTTTACTAACAATTGTTTTTTTCATGTAGGTAATAGTTGTTCTATTTCTTTTTAGTATGCTCATTGGTTGAAAGAAGGTATTCTAAAAGAGCTTTTTCCGGAATTGTTCAACATGTCTCTTTTGAAGGATGCCTCTATTGGTGCTATGGGGGGTGGAAGGATGGAAGTTGGAATTGGAGTGACCTTGGCATTATTTTTAATACTCAGCCAGGAAGGGTGCAAACCGTAGCTATTCCATCTTTGGCTGCAGTACCTTCCATGTTTTTCAACAGTACTGCAGCCCCTTCCTTGTTTCTCAACAGTGCTGCCGCTGCAGCTTGTTCCTGTTCTAATGGGACTGAAGGCGGTGGTTTAAGCATTTGTGCTATACATATGGTTCCTTTCATTGTAAACCAGGTTGAATTGTTGAAAAATATATTGATGAAAGCAACTCTGTGCGCGGATAGGCAGGATTCGGCTTCTTGGGCTCACGAGATTAATGGTGTTTATTCGGTAGCCTCCTGCTGCTACTGGATGAACAGAAGGCATTCTCCCTTCGGGCCGGCTAACCAGTATGATTACATTTTCAGTGAGGTGTGGAAGGCGGAGGTTCCTCTAAAAGTCAAAGCGTTCGGTTGGCGTTGCTTTTTAAACAAAATCCCAACCAAGGATTTACTGTTGAAAAGAGGTATTATTTTAGCTTCGGATGTTAAGTGTGTTCTTTGTGAGGAATCAATTGAAACCTTGTTTCACTCTTTTTTCAATTGCCGTTATGTCACAACTGTTTGGAAGGAGATGGCCGATTGGATAGGAATGTCTTACTTTTGTTTTGAAGATTTAAAGGAGAACTTTCGGTATTGGAGAAATTATGTAAGAGCGAAGAAGGTTAAAAAAGGGAAGGAGGGAATTATTTGGCTCGCTATTCTTTGGAGCATATGGTTACGGAGGAATGATATAGTTTTCAATAACTCGTCTTGGAATCCAAGAGATGTTGTTTGGAGTTGTAAGGCTCTAATTTGGAGGTGGTCGTTTATCGGGAAAATTACGCGTGCCAATTGTAATTTCTTTGAGTTTAGCAATAACCCGTTGTTATACTTAAGTTAGATTTCAATAGGAGGGTAATTTTCTTGGGGTGGTGTATTCTTGGACTTGTTGTAATCTTTGGTTTCGTTTAATATATCTTGCTTTTAAAAATAAATAAAAAATCAGTGGCTCATTTGGAAGCGGCCTTTTTGTGGGAATATTACCCATCCCAATTATCTTTTTATAGAGGCCCGTTTTCCTGTTACATTTTTCAATGTTTTTGAATGGTAGGGAACAACATTATGGTATGCCAATATCAGTCATGGAAAGCCTTCAACCTAGCACATCCATGTTCGAAGATAATGCAATGAACATCATATCCCCTAGTAATCCATATTTACCACCAGAGTTTCATTTTCCCGTTACATTTTTCAATGTCTTTTAATGGTAGGGAACAATATCATGGTCTGCCAACATCAATCATGTTAAGCCTTCAACCTAACACATCCATGTTCGGAGATAATCCAATGAACATCATATCCCCTAGTAATCCTTATTTACCACCAGAGTCGGTAGTGAATTATCCTGGTCGAGCGATGCCACTGTTTGGAGGACCTATTTTTCCTCCTACGAGACTGTAAACTTTGACCATTAACACTCTCCAATATGTGAAAGGAAATAATTAAATCTTCCTTTCATCAACAACACCATTCTCCAAATCAATCTCACCCTTAATGAAAACTATCTATCTTTTATACGATGACTCAATTTTTGAAAAACAATATGATAAGAGAACATTAAATCAATGGCTCACCAAATTAAACTTGGCAGCGTGTAGTTTATTTTGTATTGCTATAAAAACCTTAAAGAAATATTAATTTTTAAATCAAAGTCACTTGTTAAAAAACCTCTTAAACATAATATTTGTGTTAGAAAAACTTAAACTCTAAATATTGTTTAAAAAATATATAATTTGTTATGTAAAAAAATCTAAAATTAATTATTATTTAGTTGTGATTTAAGGTACAAGAGATACAATTATTATTTTGATTTTCAAGAATTCCTTTGCAAAGTATTTCTGATTTTTAATGAGTTTGTTTTTCAAATCAACTGACGTAGGAAATCTAATTGTGATAGACAATATTTTTTACTCAAATTCTTTATTAAAATAATTATATTGATATAAAAAACAGCATAATTCATATTATATAGGATTAAATAAGTTTTTGGTCCCTATAAATATTGTAGTTTTCATTTTTAGTCTCTCCTTGCCTTTAGGCAACGGTTTTTTAAAAAAACCGTTACCAAAACTAGCTAAAACTCAGGGGAGACTAAAAATGAACCTGCAATATTTATAGGAACAAAAATTTAATTAACTCTATTATATATAAGCCTAATAGACATCATAACAAATAAAATATTAGATTTGTTAGACAACCAACATATATAATCTAATCAATCCACTACACTAAGTCTTCTTTTAATCTTTACATTCTAGTTCTTAAATAATTGTTTCTTAATATATATTTCTTGTAGTAATAATTCCATGAAATCATAGACTAAAATTTGTCGACATAAGAAATCTGATTGATACTATATCAAGCTTATGTAAAACTGAGAGATAAAAAATTACATTTTATACTTCTCCACTTATATAATAAACTCATAGGAGTATACAGCGGGAGGAACTTCTAATGTATACTTAGTTAGCCAAAATAGTTGCAAGGAGTTTGCAACTTTTCTTAACTCAAAATAAATATTTTCTAAGCAAATATATAATTGTACTTAAAAGCTTACTATACTAGAGTACTTGATGTTGATGATTGAATTAGAGGGTTGGAATCAAATAACTATGGATTGATTTAACAATTGAATATCATCGTCAGAGCCTTGCATGCCCGGGTCTTCTTGTTGCATTTGATTCTGACCCACACGCTGAATTTCTTATTATTAACACATCATTATGGTAGGCCTAGTCTCTCTGGATTGATGTGGATACCGACTTGCTAGCCCATTGTCATACCCTAATTTTTGACCCCCCTGAGATGACATATCTTCAGGGTTTTCATCAGGTCAAAGCAAGTACCCAGAACAGTCACTTCTTCATCTGGCATTTAATCGAGGATGTTCAAAGACAAGAAAACTCAGGCAAAGGATCAATCAGTAGAAGGATTAGTCTCTAACATAATCACAGGACTCAAGAGCTTCATTTTCTCACCTATGATTGATTAGACACCCAGTCCTCTGAATACAGATTTACTCAGGTCACCAGGCTAGGGTTTTTAAGCCTATCAAGGACTAAAATCAGGGATCACCTTTGGGAAACCCTAAAAAGCCCCAGGGGATCATTCAAAGACATCAATCATCTTCAAATAGCTCATATAACAAGATCCACTGAACATCACACCTCAATTCAAAGTCTACAGTCATTATTTTCATATGGTCGACAATTAGGGTTTTTGACCTAATTCCCCAGGATAGTTGACTTTTAATCAGGGCATGGATCCAAAACTCAAGACATGATTCAAGAACCTCTACTACCTCAATATAACCCATTTACATCACTCATTTGAGGAGAAGATCTTGATTTTACACAAAAGTCCAAATCTCACTTTATCTGGAAAAAGTCAACTGTATGGGATCACCTTTGACTTTTAAGATTTTTGGTCAAAACATGACTTTCAAGGATAAATATCATCAATATATGGATAATAAAGTCATTTGACCAAAGAAATTCAAGAAGAATCTTCAAGGAGCAAAAAGTTGGGAATTAGGGTTTTTGAGGGCATTGTGGGAACTCAAAATTTCACCTACACAACTCAAAAAACTTCCAACATGAAAGTTGTAGATCTTGCAAAATAAAACAACATCTTACATTGGAACTTTTTTCAAAAGATCAATCATTTAAGAGTTTTGGAAATTTTGAAGTTTTAGGTCATAAACACTTAGAAAATTTTCTAAGTGTTTTAACCTAGTTTTCTTCCAACTTTGGCCTCATTTTTCACAAATTTGCCAAAGGATTCTGAAGAAACTTCAAACTAATGATTTGAATTAGATGTTTAGGGCTTTCCAAATTGTGTTCAACCTTCTCCAAATTCATTTTGAGCTAGGAGTTATGCTTGTTCAAAGTTGGCCTCATGAAGTGGAATTATAGGTCATGCATCATTTTTGAACTTTGCAATTTTGTGCACATGACCTCAATTATGGATGCTACACGACCCATAACACATCTGAAAACATGCCATGCATCCATTTTCACCATGCCATGATCATTGAGGAAGATTCCTAAAACAAGAACATGTGATTATGTAATGATTACATTTGAGAATTTATGGCAAATTGATGAATCACCCAAGGAATCTTCTCACCAACCAATTAGAGCTCACTTTGTATCTGAAATGTTCCCTAAGATCAGATAGAATCAAAGGATAGGGAGCTGGCTCGAAAATGCAATGATCACACTTGGATATTCTTTGAAATTTCTTCATGGCTAAGAAACCAAATTCACTTCACTAAGCAAGCTCACTCTCTCAATCAGTACTGAATCATTTGCCTGTAAATAGGAGAGCATACCTCAGTAGAAAAACACACCAAAGCAACCATATTCCTTGCTTTCTCTTTCTCTCCTTATGCTTATTGTTTTTCAAAGTTCTTTGGCAAGAAGAATCGTTTTCTTCAAACCAGAGCTTATCTTTGAAAAGTAAGCATTCTAACATCTCAAGGGGGATCATTTGAGGTGATCCAAGCACCTGGATCACTTCTGTAAGTGAGGGAACGCCATTGTTGCTCTCACTTTGGAGCTGTTGCAGTTGGAGGTCCACAGAGCAATTCAGAAGGCTCCAAGCAAGGTTAAGCATCCAGGCACGTTCCATAGGAGGTAGTGAAGCTATCCAGATGGTCGCAGCTCATCTGTAACTGCAGATTCATCATCCCCCATGTTCACTTGAAGCTCAAATCGAGGGAGGTCCATAGAGCAATTCAGAAGAATTGAAGTTACAATAGGCATTCAGTTAGCATCACTGAGTCCCAAGGAAGCTTTTGGGATCATTCATACAAGCCCAGGTGCTCTCTAACATCCTCACGACCTCCATTTTCAGAGGTAAGTTTATGAACTCCACCTCTTCAATTTAAGCACTCTTTGTGATAAAGCTCGATTCTATCTTGTTCAGCATCATCAGAGGATTGAAAACCCTCTATCATCATTCATTTATCTTTAAGTATAGCCATTTAATTTGATTTTTAAATTTTAGGGTTCTTCACGTTTTCTGGTAAATTAGTTAGATATAGTTAATATAAATTTATGTTAGTTACATATCTAGAATCGTGAGTAAATTTAGAGCAAGTTTGGTCTTTATATCGTTGCAAATGGATGAGAATTGAGAGAGTTCGGAAATTCAAATTGTTGGAGCTTGAGGAAGAAGATGACAATGGTGGTGGCGCGCAAATTTCAAATCTGAGGGCCAAGTTTATTTTATTTTGAATGGTTTGTGTTTTACAAACGAATTCATCGTTTGCCCTAGTGGCCTCACATGCGCTCTTAGTCTCCTGATGCCCAAGGTCTGGGGTTCGAATCCCCCTCGCCCCAGACTTTTTTTCTTTTATTTTTCCATGATTTACCACTTGTTTGAAAATATAATGAACTGGGTGTGTGTTATAATCACCAAGCGCGCGTTGGCTCAGTGGTGTTGTTTTGGGACTGGTAACATAAAGGGCGTGGGTTCAAACCATGGTGAGACCAAAACATTATTTTTACCACTAATTTCCTTCATTTTTCTCACAACTTCACACAATTAATTCACCTATCAAATTAAATCATTTTCACCTCATCTTTCACACACTTGCTATTTAATATATCTATTTTGTGAATAATCAAAAAAATCATAAAAATATTATTTATTTCATATATTTTTATTAGGTTTAAAATAGTATGTTTTAAGTGTTTTCTTAAATACTTTAAAATATATATTTTCATTTTGTTTTAACCTAATTACTTTGTGAATAATTTTATGATAAAACCATAATTATTTAGGTCTTAATTAGGTATAGATTTTCATCTTTGCCTTAATTAAGT
Organism: Vicia villosa; assembly: GCF_029867415.1. NCBI lineage: Eukaryota > Viridiplantae > Streptophyta > Magnoliopsida > Fabales > Fabaceae > Vicia > Vicia villosa. Next base: position 144,385,048 of record NC_081182.1, read on the forward strand.
TGACTTTTGTCAATTTGCAAAACTGTTTTCAATCTCCGATCAAACAGATGATTAAGGTTTTCAAACAACAAAACCTTATATCATTACAAATCATTTTCAACTGTTTCTCATAAACAGTAAATCATTTTCAAATGGGCCTCTAATAGAGTATAAGTCCCAACACCTTCTTCTCTTCTTAGCTTGTTTTCAAAACTGTATTTTCAAAATCTTCTTTCTGTTTTCAAAACATTCTTCTGGTGTTTGAAGGGCATTGATCCCGGTGAAACTCTTCAGATACCTATGTGACCTTTGTCCATCTTCACTTCTTCTGTTTTCAAAAAAACCATTAACTGTTTATCATATATATATTCAACTGTTATCCACCAATTACTGTTGAGGCTTTGTACATACTTCTTCAAAGGCCTCCACTCCATCCAGGTTAGGCTTTACAAGCTTTCAATTTACAGTCTTTATTTAAATTACAGTCAAATATAAACGGTGCATATATTAGTTTAGAACTACGTTTGAGTATAAACCCTAGGACAGTTAAACTATATATATATTATAGGAATATGGCCTAGGATTGAGAATGTCTTCCCGGTGAAGGCTCTTTCCTAATTAGAGATCTGTAGTTCAAACCCCCAAGATGAATTATTCCCGGTGAAACATCTTGGCAAAAACCTTAGAATCCAAAGAAATAGGACACATCCACCCAAAGAGGAATTATTCCCGGTGAAACCTCTTACCCATTTGCTTAGAGCCAAAATAAGTTCAAAACCACATAGCTTTCTCTTGTGCTATAACAAGGACCCTCGATTAGCCTCCTCTTGGGCTTTGTACAAGGACCCACAGGCTTCTTAAAAGCATTTCCAGCTTCCTCTTGAGCTTGTATACAAGGACCCATCAGGTTTCTTATAAACATAGGAACAGGTCTTTAGTCACCTTTTAACATACCCTGGTGAGTTTCTTCCAATTTAAACCAGACTTTAAACAAGCTAAGATTGTCTCAATCTCACATTGAGTACATTTTTGGAATGAGAGACATGGACAGTCTCTGTCACCCTTATCTTCATCAATTTTCCTTAGCAGAGTCTAGGATCCATGTTTGCTTATCCTCAGTCAGTGTCAGCCTTCATGTTGGGCTTTAAACAAGAAGTCTCATTAAATAATCTTTCTGCCTTTCATTTCAACAAAAACCCCTGGAAAGGGTTAGCCTCCAAATCATTTCTTTCATTTCAACAAAAACCCCTGGAAAGGGTTAGCCTCCAATTCATTCTTTCATTCTCAACAAAAACCCCTGGAAAGGGTTAGCCTCCAAAATCATTTCTTTCACTTCAACAAAAACCCCTGGAAAGGGTTAGCCTCCAATTCATTCTTTCATTCTCAACAAAAACCCTGGAAAGGGTTAGCCTCCAAAAATCACTTCAAAAACCAAAGATTCATTTCTCTTAGGAGATAATTTCCCCAAAAGAGTCAAAATCCCTGGAAAGGGTTAGCTTCCAAAAATCAGTCTTTTAACAAGATAATGTCTCCAGCTGAGTCAAAATCCCTGGAAAGGGTTAGCTTCCAAAAATCAGTCTTTTAATAGATAAATTCTCCAGTAGAGTAAAAAATCCAACAAAAACAGTTAGCCTCAACCTTGGGCTTCATACAAGGCACCAAAACAATAAAACCCCCCTGTTAATAGTCAGCCTCAACCTTGGGCATTGTACAAGGCAGATAATAGAGTCTCCCCCAGTGAGTCCTTCATTGTTCAGTAGCCACAACCTTGGGCTTTGTACAAGGCAGATAAAACATATGTTGTGTGTCAAAGATTCCTTACATCTAGGATCTTTTCCCATAGAGTCATCCATACTCAGTTTATTTAAAAGTCCGCCACAACCTTGGGCTTCATACAAGGCAGAAAATAATATTTCCCCTAGTTAGAGTCAGCCTCAATTCTGGGCTTTGTACAGAACACCAAATAAAATCCATCAAAATAAACATTCTCCAAGTAGAGTCAGCCTCAATTCTGGGCTTTGTACAGAACATAAAAATCTCTTGTAAATTAATCCCCAGTGGAGTTTTCTCCCAGAGTCATAATAATAATCAATCAATCAAAAAGCCTCAAGCTTGGGCCTCATACAAGCCAGTTAAAAATCAAATCTTTTATACAGTAGATAGACATAACTTATCTCTATAGAGAGATCTTTCTTCTATCTCACCACATTCAAACAAACAAACATTTCAACATTTCAATTTCAATTTCAATTTCAATCAAGTCTCCCATTTAGGACTCTGAAAGGCATGCTCTGGCACATCCCCAGACTTGTACACTTTCCCTAATTTGGACGAGCATCTTTCTTTCATTTAAGAGATACTAGCATACTTGCAAACACACAAGTAAGGTCACTCTCTTAATGAAATGAATTCAATCATTCTGTCACTCTTTTAAAAATGTTTGTGGTGGAATAGTAGAAATACCTCTCTATAAATATGACTTCATGTCTCTTTACTGTAAACAGAGATTTAATTCAAGCTTCAACCTTGAGCTTCAAGCAAGGCACCCAAAAATAATTAATAATCAATTAGTTCCCCGAACTACATTAAGCTCTGACTTCCATTAGGGATATGTAGGCATGAGGTTCACAAGGAATCTCAGCGAGCTAATAAAATACCAAAAATAGTCAGTCAGTCTGTCTGTCTTTCTTTTATTCAATTCAATTCCTTCTCCTAATACAAAGGAGAAACTTTCTCAATCAATCATTAGCAAACACAAACACAAATGACACAGAGAAGGTTCCTGTAGAGTACTACAGATATGTAGGGTGTTTAAACACTTCCCTATGTATAACCGACCTCCCGGACTCCAGAATCTTTAGTCTAGGTGAAATCCCCACACTTAGCAAACTCCTAGGGTTTAGTTGAGATCTTTTTTCCCCTTTCCTACTCGTAGGACAAATAAGAAAGTTCGTGTGATATCGTAGGAAGAACTGAAATAAAATTCATCCCACCACAGGCGCATTCTCCTTCCAAATTTCGCGTGAAGGGTCTAGCGTGCCGTCCTCCCAAGTGAAACGGGGAGGTAAAAAAAACGACACCACAGAAAAATGGCGACTCTGCTGGGGATATAAGTGTTAAAAACCTTGGTTTTTCATCCAAACCAATGGTTGACCTGTTGCTGGTCCAGCCCCAATGAGGAATTAGGGATGCCAAATTCCCCCTCAAACAAGAGAGGTCCTGCCTAACCTCTGTGTCATTTCATGTGTTTGCTGCATTTATATTTGTTTATTTTGTTTATTCTGTATCGGGAAAGGGCTTGATTCCCCCTTGTGGTGAGAAATCCTATACCCGGATTTGAGTGCAACATAAGATAGGATGGAGGATGTCTTCCCGGTGAAGACCCTCTAATCTTGGTTCACAATTCTACTCTTGGGATTTTTCTGGCTGGTTGTGATTAATTGCGCCACTGCATTCCGAGACTGATTTGTACCAGGAGGACCTAGAAACCCATTAACCCCACTTAAAGCCATTTTTAGGACGTAGAGCGGTGATTACGGAAGTAATTGTCATGCAGATACTACACTCAGAGAAAACTCTCTTATAGATACCAATCAACGTATCTTTAAGGTTGAGCAAAAACTCTGAGACCCCTAGAACCCGTTCTACAGGTACAAAAATCCTTATCCTTAGTTTACCATTGGGGCGAGGTTTGCGTTTTGACTTCATGACCACTATACCCTTTAACGCCATGTTTGTTTAAAAACTCTTGGTACACTATGGATGGGATCCTTCCCACCTTGGTACAATTTTACGATCCAACGTATCACTGCTTCACCTTTCCAGATTATCAGCTCATGCCTACGTTGGAGGAGTACTCTCGTCTGATTGGAATACCCGTGTACGCGCAAGATTCGTACTCCGGTTTGGAAAAGAATCCTGATGACGTTATCATTGCTGCAACTACTCCTTTGAACGTAGTCGACATCAGAACTCATATGGTGAGTAGAGGAGGAATTCAAGCATTGCCCTTCAAATTCCTGTTTGATCAAGCTCGGTACTTCGTCAGCATCCAAGATATGAGCGCTTTTGAGGAAATCTTGGCTTTGCTTATCTACGGATTGTTTTTGTTCCCTAACATTAACGATTTCGTCGACATCAACACAATTAAGATCTTCTTAATTAGAAATCCAGTTCCAACCTTGCTTGCGGATGCTTATCACTCTGTGCATTCAAGAAACCTGCAGCGAGGAGGAAAAATTACATGCTGCGTACCGTTGTTATACGAATGGTTCGTTTCGCACCTGCCAAAGTCTAGCACTTTCTGGAACATGAGGGATGGCCTTTACTGGTCACAGAAAATCATGTCCCTCACTCATACGGACATTGATTGGTGTAGTCCTGACAACGACGAAACCAATATCATCTTCAGTTGCGGAAGTTTTCCCAACATACCCCTTATTGGAACTAAGGGAGGAATCAGTTACAATCCAGCTTTAGCCTGTCGTCAATACGGCTATCCCGTGAAAAATATACCAAGTAACATCCAATTGGAGGGTCTGTTCTTCAAGAACATCGACGATCATGGCAACATGCTGAAGAAGGAAATTGTCCAAGCCTGGCGTCTTGTTCACAGCAAAGGGAGAAGATTGTTAGGAAAACATCTTTGCATCTCCCTGGATCCTTACCTTCAATGGGTACGCGTCAGAGCATTCAAGCTCAGGATGCCATATCAGCATCAAGAACCCATTCCCCTAAGGGAACCAATATACCTTTTCTCCACCGATGTTGAAAAATTACAAGCGGCATTAAACAAGGTATGCCAAGAAAGGAATGCTTGGAGGAACAAGTATCGAATCTTCAACACGGAAAATGTTGAGATTCAAAACATCCTAAGAAGGAAGGATGAGTTACTTAAAGTGCTCGATCGACAAGTGTCACAAACGTCACTTTCTCATCATATCCCTCCTGCTTCCTGGATCATTGATCAGCTCACGTCAGAGAACGCTCAGCTCAAGAAACAGAAGAAAATGTTAGAACGTGAAGTCGGCTCTTCGTCAAAGTTTTAGAGTCCTTTCTCTCAGTTTCTCTGTATTTCTTTTTCAAAGTGTGTAAAAAACGGCGTTTTCGCTAAATTAATAAAAGTTTGATGTTTCATAACGTAATTATGATGTTTCCTTGAAAAAATATTAACTTAATTGCATATCATACATCGCTTTAGTCGTACGCACTGACACGAGAATTGTCGCGGATCTAATAGTCACTTTCCTTTCTCCAGAAAGAGAGGAGGAGAAGGAGGTGAACCAAGACTTTCAAGCTGTCTCATCCATACAACACTCGTTCAAGTCGCAAGAAAAGAATGGATGACTTTGAGCAAGAGAATGGAGAACTCAGAGAAGAGGTTAATACTCTCAAAGATGCTATTGAAAGACTCAATAGTATGGTAGAAGCCCTGGTAGTTGCACAGAATCGACCAACGCCAGAAGAACCGCAAAGGACTGTGGTTTCCGAGATTGTTTCTACTCCTATTCCTCAGTATACCATGCCACCCAACCGACCTTGGGGCATGCCGTATAACTTTATTCCAGAAGGGTACATACCCCCAGTTTCTGAAGTTCCAAAAGCTACAATGGAGATGCAACCACCGGAGGGTTACAAACCTCTGGAAATTGAAGTTCCAAGAGCAACGTCAATGGGTTTCGCACAACAGAATGCTGAGATTCCAAGATCTGCTGTCATGGCTTCTCCACAGCCTATTATGCATACTTTTCCTCCACAGGGTGGACAAGTATATCATCACGCTCCCAGTGAGGATGCTGGCGTGTATGAAAGATTGGAAGAGTTCCAGGAACAGTTTCTGCAAATGCAGAAGGAACTCAAGACTCTTCGAGGACAAGATCTATTTGGGAAGAATGCTGCAGACCTCTGTCTGGTTCCAAATGTTAAGATTCCTCACAAATTCAAAGTACCAGAGTTTGAGAAGTACAAAGGGAATTCATACCCACAAAGTCATCTCGTGATGTACGCTCGAAGAATGTCAACTCAGACTGATAATCAACAACTACTCATTCATTATTTTCAAGACAGCCTGACTGGTGCTGCACTCAAATGGTACATGAACTTGGACAGTTCAGAGATTCGTACTTTTCGAGACCTCGGAGAGGCCTTCGTCAAACAGTATAAGTACAATCTGGATATGGCTCCCGACAGAGATCAACTCCGGGCCATAACTCAAAAGGATAGAGAAAGCTTCAAGGAATACGCTCAGAGATGGCGTGAAGTTGCTGCTCAAATTTGTCCACCACTTGAAGAGAAAGAAATGACAAAAATCTATCTCAAAACTTTGAGTCCATTTTACTACGGACGAATGGTTGCAAGTGCACCAAGTGACTTTACCGAGATGGTAAACATGGGTGTATGTTTAGAAGAAGCAGTTCGGGAAGGACGCTTGAACAAAGAACCAGAATCTTCTATTGGTCCAAGAAAGTATGGAAGTTCTTTCCAGAAGAAAAAGGATCAAGATGTCAGCAATGTCTTGCACAAAATCAAGAAGAAATTTCAACCTCAAGTTGCAGCAATAACTCCGGTTGTTAACTCAGCGCCAGCTTATCAACCTCAGGTCTCGCAACAACAAATTCAACAAAGGTCGCAGCAACCTCAGCAGCAGGTTCGACCTCCAAATTACAACAATCGAGCTCCAAGGTATCCTGCCTTTGACCCAGTACCAATGCCGTATGCGGAATTGTTTCCAACATTACTGGCAAAAGGACTCATTCAGACAAGGAGTCCTCCAAATCCTACAAACAGTTCCTCACCATGGTATAAGGCTGACCAATCTTGTCCCTATCATCAGGGGGCACCAGGTCACAATATTGAGAACTGTTTCTCTTTCAAGGTTGACGTCCAACGATTAGTGAAGAGCGGAATGCTATCCTTCAAAGATACTAATCCAAACGTCCAAGCAAATCCTTTGCCGCAGCATAAAGAAGCTTCAGTAAATCTGATAGATCAACACCCTAACGTCATTCAAATCCACGACATTCGTCAGATAGGGGAAAATCTTGTCAAGATGCACGCTAAACAAGCTGGGTACGGTCATGTACCACCTCACAACTACTTCACATGCGATATTTGTCCAAAGAATAATCAAGGATGTGCCGTAGTTCAAGCTGCATTACAAGAACAAATGGACTTAGGATGGATTCAACATATCCGAGTCAGGACTGAACATGACATCAACATGGTTCAAGGATGTCCAGGAGAATACAAAATCTACAAAGTTGAATATCTTGAAGGATCGGTAGTCAGGTTCCATAAAACTTTAAATGGACTTGCCTACTTTGGAACAGATTTCCACGCTTACAGTAGATGCAGAATTTGTCGAAGAAATTCACAAGGATGTTTGCGTGTTCGCAACGACATTCAAAAGCTGATGGATGACAATACCGTTACTGTTCTTGCCAACAGAGAAGATGACGAAGTCTTTACCGTATCTCCTCAAATTAATCAAGTTGAACCAATGCAAGTCAAGTACGATAGCAGGAAGACAGCAGTTGCTCCGCTAGTCATCTACTTACCAGGTCCTGTACCGTATGAGTCTAGCAAGGCTATACCATACAAGTACAATGCTACATTCATTGAAAATGGTAAGGAAATACCATTACCATCTGTTGTCAACATTGCTGATGTTAGTCGAGTCACCAGAAGTGGACGAGTCTTCAACAGAACAATAGAAAATGTGGAGAAACCTTCGGAGGAAGTACCACATAGGCAAGACAATCATCCGACCAATGCTGTTCAAGCGAAAGAAAATGATGAGATCTTGAAGTTAATCCAGAGGAGTGAATACAACATTGTAGATCAATTACTACATACTCCGTCTAGGATTTCTGTTCTTTCCCTGCTATTGAGTTCTGAAGCTCATAGGGAAGCTCTACAGAAAGTTTTGGAACAAGCTTTTGTAGAACCTAGCGTCACAATAAGCCAATTCAACAACATCGTTGCCAACATCTCCGCGGGAACTAGCCTAAGTTTCTGTGATGAAGATCTTCCTGAAGAAGGAGTAGACCACAATCTTCCACTTCACATCTCAGTTGGTTGCATGGGTGATACACTCACAGGAGTCCTAATAGACAACGGATCATCTCTCAACGTCATGCCGAAATCAACATTGTCAAGATTATCTTTCGAAGATTACCCTCTAAGAAAAAGTCATGTCATCGTCAAAGCATTTGATGGATCAAGGAAGTCAGTTTTTGGAGAAGTGGATCTTCCCATAACTATTGGACCTCAGACGTTCAAAATCACTTTCCAAGTTATGGATATCCCAGCACAATACAGTTGTTTGCTAGGTCGCCCGTGGATTCATGAGGCTGGGGCAATTACTTCAACACTTCATCAAAAACTAAAGTTCATAAGAAATGACAAATTGGTAACCGTATGTGGAGAACGAGCTCTGATCGTCAGCAACCTGTCATCATTCTCCGACATAGAACCAAAAGAAGTCGTTGGAACTAAATTCCAAGCACTTTCCTTGGACAAAGGAAAGGAGAAAGCAGCGTCTATTTCTTCATACAGAGATGCAATCCAAGTTGTAAAGGATGGCACTACCAGTGGTTGGGGGCATATTAATATTCCTACCAACAACAAGAACAGAACAGGAGTTGGATTCTTTCCAACATCATCAAAAACTATTCCAGGAATTGAGGTAGTTCTTCCAATTCAAGAAACTTTCCGCAGCGAAGGTTTTCTTCAACCTGTTCAACAAACAGTCAATACCATCGGTACGGAAAACACCGATGAAGAGGAATGGCTATCCTATCTTAACAAAGCAGGATACATATCCCTATCAGAGTCTGATTCACCTTGCTGTTATCCGACTAAAGGATCTGAAAGTAAGACTCGACCAAATAGTGATGAAGTTACTAACAGCTTCACCACCAGAAGTCACGGTTCATCAGAAGAAGTTCCTCCTATCCCCGAAGAGACTTGGGGTACATTAGGAGAACCAAGCGGAAAATTCGATTACATGGTGAAATACTCCGCTCCTGAAAATTCAAGAATCTCTCTTGAAGATATTGTTCCAACTGGATGGAACAGTGATTTTGAGTACCTCTCTCAGCCAAAAGAGATGTATAACCCTTGCTATTCATCATCATCAAATGGTGAAGTCATCATTGAGGATTATATCCCCAAGTCACCTTCCGAGGCTACTGATCTAGAGTTCACATATCTAGTCAACGCCATCTTGGGAGAAGAGCAAGACCAAAATGCAGAAGAGGATGATCTCGAAAGTGTCTCCGACAACGAGTCTCTCCATTCAGAAGATTGGAAGTTTCCTCAAAAGAAAGTTCGACATACTCCACTTGGGAATGGGTATGCTCACACCGCTCAGTCTGTTGAAGTAGAAGAAGATCGTCTGAGTGTTGCAAAGACAGTGGTTGGTAAATCAAGACCTACCACAGGCCAGCTTAAGCATAAGGTTCCAGATTACTTAGTGGACAATGGGGTTCGCCACTATTGGACAGCTGTTAAAGTTACAACTGTTGTTCGCACTCCTAAGTAGGAACTTTCACCGTTATTTTGTCCTCTCACCATAGCCCAGGGTGAAGAGATGTTTCATAGGGCTTTGCATTTTACTATTTCTTAGGAAAATGTTCCTCTTTGCTTCGCCCAAAGCAATAGAGTTTTGTTTTATAGGGTCTTTGTTTCAAGAAATGACTGTAAATAAATAAAAATGTCATTCTGTTCCTTCGTTTAGTTTTCCCTTTTCTTTTTTCGGAAATTGGTAATCCTAAAAAACACCCTAAAAAAACATCAAAAAATTCCATTAACTGCATACACCGAGTCTTCCCTCGTTGTCTAAATAAAACTTATCACACATATGCAGATTAATCATAAAATACCCCGTTGAAACGTGCGATCGTATGACTTCTCCAAGCTTTGAGTTTCCTGTATTCGAGGCAGAGGAAGAAGAAGACGAAGAAATATCAAAGGAAATTTCACGATTACTTCAACAAAAGGAAGAGGCCATTCAGCCATACAATGAGCCTCTAGAGATCATTAACCTTGGTTCCGATGGAAACAGAAAAGAGGTTAAGATTGGAGCTTCGCTCAGTTCAGAGATTAGAGAGAGTTTGATACAGCTGCTCAAAGAATTCTCAGATGTCTTTGCTTGGTCTTATCAAGATATGCCAGGGTTGGATACCAGTATAGTGGAGCATCACTTGCCATTAAAAGCAGAATGCCCTCCGGTCAAGCAAAAATTAAGAAGAACTCATCCGGAGATGGCCATGAAAATCAAAGAGGAAGTTCAAAAGCAGATCAACGCAGGTTTCCTCGTCACTTCAGAATACCCTCAGTGGTTAGCTAACATTGTTCCCGTTCCTAAGAAAGACGGAAAAGTCCGCATGTGCGTTGACTACAGAGATTTGAACAAAGCTAGCCCTAAGGATGATTTTCCTTTACCACATATTGATATGTTGGTAGACAGTACAGCAAAATCCAAAGTTTTCTCATTCATGGACGGATTTTCAGGATACAACCAAAATCAAAATGGCACCTGAAGACATGGAGAAAACAGCTTTCATCACCCCCTGGGGCACGTTCTGCTATCGTGTTATGCCTTTTGGACTAAAGAACGCAGGGGCAACTTATCAAAGAGCCATGACTACGCTTTTCCACGACATGATGCATAGAGAAGTGGAAGTCTATGTGGACGACATGATTGCCAAATCAGAAAATGAAGAAGGTCACATACAGAATCTGACAAAGTTATTTCAACGCTTACGGAAGTTTCAGCTTCGCCTGAACCCCAACAAGTGCACCTTTGGTGTCTACTCAGGAAAACTCCTTGGGTTCATCGTCAGCAAACGAGGAATTGAAGTAGATCCAGACAAAGTCAAGGCAATTCAAGAAATGCCTTCACCCAGAACCGAGAAACAAGTTAGAGGATTTCTTGGACGTCTGAATTACATCTCGAGATTCATATATCTCATGACTGCAACTTGTGCTCCTATTTTCAAACTTCTACGGAAAAATCAAAGTTGCGTCTGGACAGACGATTGTCAGAAAGCGTTCGACAGCATTAAAGAATATCTGCTCGAACCACCCATCTTGTCTCCTCCAGTGGAAGGAAGACCTTTGATAATGTACTTAACCGTCTTAGAAGATTCCATGGGTTGTGTCCTTGGACAGCAAGACGAGACGAGAAGAAAAGAGCATGCCATTTACTACCTAAGCAAGAAATTCACTGACTGTGAATCCCGCTACTCCATGCTCGAGAAGACGTGTTGTGCTTTGGCCTGGGCTGCCAAGCGTCTCCGCCAGTACATGATTCGACATACTACTTGTTTGATCTCTCATATGGATCCAATCAAGTACATCTTTGAGAAGCCTGCCTTAACTGGGAGAATTGCCCGTTGGCAGATGTTATTATCAGAATATGACATTGAGTATCACGCACAGAAAGCTGTGAAAGGAAGCATTCTAGCTGAGCACCTGGCTCACCATCCACTCAATGGTCATGAATCAACCAGTTTCGACTTTTCGGACGAGGACGTCATGTACCTCAAGATGAAAGATTACGACGAGCCACTACCAGACGAAGGACCTGAGATAGGATCCCAATGGGGCTTAATCTTTGACGGAGCTGTCAATGCTTATGGACGAGGAATTGGGGCAATCATTGTTACACCTCAGGGTACCCATATTCCATTTACTGCCAGATTGACTTTCAAGTGCACAAACAATGAGGCCGAATATGAAGCTTGCATCATAGGTCTCGAAGAAGCCGTGGATCTAAGAATCAAACACTTGGATGTATACGGAGATTCTGCTTTGGTCATTAATCAAATCAAAGGAGAATGGGAAACACGCCAACCAGGGCTAATTCCTTACAAAGACTACGCGAGAAGATTGTTACCATTCTTCGACAGGGTAGATTTTCATCACATTCCTTGCGAAGAAAACAACTTGGCTGATGCATTAGCCACACTCTCTTCCATGATTAGGATAAATCGTTGGAATGACATTCCTCGGATCGATGTTATGCGCCTGGATAGGCCCGCTCATGTTTTCACAGTAGAAGCAATCATCGATGACAAACCGTGGTATCACGACATCAAGAACTTTCTTCAAAAGCAAGAGTACCCTCTTGGGGCGTCAAAGAAAGATAGAAAGACTTTGAGAAGGTTAGCTTGTAGATTCTTCCTGAATGAAGATGTTCTGTACAAGAGAAACTTCAACATGGTTCTGCTCAGATGCGTTGACAGAAAAGAAGCAGAAGTACTCATGAGAGAAATACATGAAGGTTCCTTTGGTACTCACACTAATGGACATACCATGACAAGGAAAATACTGAGAGCAGGATATTATTGGCTGACAATGGAGTCAGATTGCTACCAGTATGCAAAGAGGTGTCACAAATGTCAGATCTACACCGATAGAATTCATGTGCCACCATCTCTTCTCAACATACTCTCTTCCCCTTGGCCTTTCTCCATGTGGGGAATCGACATGATTGGAATGATCGAGCCAAAAGCGTCCAACGGACATCGCTTCATCTTGGTAGCTATAGACTATTTCACCAAATGGGTTGAAGCAGCTTCATATGCAAACGTTACAAGACAAGTTGTCGTCAGGTTTATCAAGAATCACATCATCTGTCGCTACGGCATTCCTAGCAAGATAATCACTGACAATGGATCAAATTTGAATAACAAAATGATGAAGGAGCTTTGTGAAGAATTCATGATTGAACATCACAACTCATCTCCTTACAGACCAAAGATGAATGGAGCTGTAGAAGCAGCTAATAAAAACATCAAGAAAATCATTCAGAAGATGGTCATTACTTACAAAGATTGGCATGAAATGCTCCCGTATGCTCTTCATGGTTACCGTACATCAGTACGTACTTCGACTGGAGCAACTCCTTTCTCCCTTGTATATGGCATGGAGGCAGTCCTACCTATAGAGGTTGAGATTCCATCAATGAGAGTCTTGATGGAAGCAAAATTAACAGAAGCCGAGTGGTGTCAAAGCAGATTCGATGAATTGAACTTGATCGAAGAAAAGCGCATGACAGCTTTATGCCACGGTCAGCTATATCAACAAAGAATGAAGAAAGCTTTCGACAAAAAGGTTCGACCTCGCACAATCAAAGAAGGCGACCTTGTACTAAAAAAGATTCAATCTTTTCTCACAGATTCGAGAGGGAAATGGACTCCCAATTATGACGGCCCCTACGTGGTCAAGAGAGCTTTCTCAGGAGGAGCCTTAATACTCACGACTATGGATGGAGAAGAATTCACCCGTCCTGTGAACGTCGACGCAGTCAAGAAATACTTCGCCTAAATAAACAAAAGAACAGCTCGCTAAGTTGAAAACTGGCAAAGAGCAGCTTAGGCAAAAAAGAGCGTCTCGGTGAATCGAAAACCCGAAAGGGCGATTCAGGCAAAAGTTAGAGACATAAAAAAATAAATAATCAATCCCGGTAGACTTAAAACCCGAAAGGGGTAGTTTACGCAAAAGTTAGGGATATATGGCAAGTAACTGTGTTCGGGACAAACTTGATCATTCAAAAAACCATAGCGGAGTATTCATCAGCAGTAGGTCATCTTCTACGAAGCACGAATACAACGCAACTCGGAGTGGAAGGGAAAGATACCGGTCGTCACGTTTCATCGTAGCCCTTTTCCCGAAAAATTACCAATTTCCAACTTTGTAAATACTCCATGGAATCAAGCATTTGGCTGATTACCATTCCATATATAATAATTTGAGCCTTGTGCCTTTCTTTGCAAATCGAGTCTTTTTCAGTTTCTTGAGATGCATTTTAAGTTTAAACAGTCATTTTCTTGAAACAAATGTTTTCATAAAAATAAAATGAATTTATTTGCAAAAAAAATAGAGGTGAAATTTTCTTTCTAAGATTTACAAACAATAGGAAGGATGCAAACAGTTGCTCCGAGAACGGTTGAGACTCCGGGAACCAAGATTTCCCCATGAGGTCGCTTTGCGAACATCTCCCGATGACGGATCTTCACTTCAATTCATATTACTCATTTCGGACAGCGGACAACTGATAACCAGGTATTCCCAACAGAGTTCGAACTACAAGAAGAGGACATCTTCTGATCAACAAGATTCAAGTCGTATCATAGGATTTTACATCTGCGACAATTCTATTCACTTTCACTTTACATTTTATATTTGTCATAATATTCATGCATACATTATAACTGCATAGTCGAGTCAGGCTTTGATCATGTGGATGCCCGAGTCGTTAAAGCATATACTCAAGATTCCCCTGCAAAGTTGTGAAAGGGTTTTTCTTCTTCATAAAGAAGGTTCATACACCCAAATTCCCCAAGCAAGTCAACAAATGGCAATCTCCTCTAAAGAGATAGTTTGTTCACTTTTGGAGTTCCTCAGCCGAGAATCTCCTGCAGAGCGACGCTCGACAATCTTCTTCAAATAAGATAGCTTGTTTCGCATTTTGGAATTCCCCACAGGGTCGATGAGCGGTTCTCTTCTCCAAGAAGTGTGGATTCCCCGACATAATTGATAAGCGGTAGTGTTTCCTCCTGGAAAATAGTTTGGTATTTCCCCAGCAGGGTCAAGAGATGCCACTCTTCGTCAAAGGAAACAGTTTGGTATTTCCCCAGCAGGGTCAAGAGATGCCACTCTTCGTCAAAGAAAATAATTGGGAATGTCCCTAGCAGATCGACAAGTGATCCCCAGCGAAGTCAGTGAATGGCAGTCTCTTTCGGCAAAAGACAGTTCACTCACTTTTTCGGACCAAAATAACGAATAGCAGCCTTCTTCATGAAGACAGTTCATTTCGCTTAAAGATTCCTCAACAAAGTCAGCAAATGGCAGTCTCTTTCATCAGAAGACAGTTTGCTCACTTTCTTTCACGACAGGGTCAACAAATGGCGGTCTCTGCCAGTAGAAGACAGTTTGTTCCCCTAGCAATTGGCAAATGGCAGTCTTTCCCCAAGGAAAGACAGTTTGTCTGTTAAACATTCAAGAGATCGACAAATGGCAGTTTCTTTAAACAGTTTGTCTGTTTCTGGGATGTTTCATCCCCTTCAGAGTTGACAAATGGCAGTTTTCCTCTTAGGAAAACAGTTTGTTAATTCCCCTCAGAGTCGACAAATGGCAGTTTTCCTCTTAAGAAAAACAGTTTGTTGATTCCCCGAGATGAGTCGATAAATGGCAGTTTTTCCTCTTAGGAAAACAGTTTGTTGATTCCCTGGCATAAGTCGGTGAATGTTGGTTTTCACCCCGAAAACAGTTCGTCCGCTTTCAAACAAAGTCATTAGCCCCTCAAAAGATCATGAGGCCATATGACATTCTTTCAAAGACGTCAAGTCAAAAGGGAAGATGGTGAAGTTTCTTTACTACCATCAAATGGCATCTCATCTCCAAGTGCTGATGAGAAGTTTGATGAGGAAACAAACCTTTGAAGTTTCTTTACTACCATCAAATGGCATCTCATCTCCAAGTGTTGATGAGAAGTTTGATGAGGAAACAAACCTTTGAAGTTTCTTTACTACCATCAAATGGCATCTCATCTCCAAGTGTTGATGAGAAGTTTGATGAGGAAACAAACCTTTGAAGTTTCTTTACTACCATCAAATGGCATCTCATCTCCAAGTGCTGATGAGAAGTTTGATGAGGAAACAAACCTTTGAAGTTTCTTTACTACCATCAAATGGCATCTCATCTCCAAGTGCTGATGAGAAGTTTGATGAGGAAACAAACCTTTGGAAATTTTCTCTTTATCTGAGATATTTTCCAAACACGGCTGAGACCAGTTTCGAGATATGGACATCCGAAACAAGGGGAAGGTTGTTTACCTTTTTCTAAGTGTCAACACTTAGTTAAAGAAGATGGATTGCGCATCCTACATTGCCATCCATTCACCAGAATCCACATGACGTATTCCTACAGGAGTTTGTCTCCTCATCCCCCGCCAAGTGCGACAACGGGATCAAGTCATGCAAGGATCTTATCAATTACAACATCTCAGGAGCGCCCAAAATTCGGGCATTCTTTGATATTTAAGTCTCTTTCACGCAGGAGAGATCGGGATATCAATCTCTCTCCATCCAGATAAAAGAAACTTAAATAGGGGCATCTGTCATACCCTAATTTTTGACCCCCCTGAGATGACATATCTTCAGGGTTTTCATCAGGTCAAAGCAAGTACCCAGAACAGTCACTTCTTCATCTGGCATTTAATCGAGGATGTTCAAAGACAAGAAAACTCAGGCAAAGGATCAATCAGTAGAAGGATTAGTCTCTAACATAATCATAGGACTCAAGAGCTTCATTTTCTCACCTATGATTGATTAGACACCCAGTCCTGTGAATACAGATTTACTCAGGTCACCAGGCTAGGGTTTTTAAGCCTATCAAGGACTAAAATCAGGGATCACCTTTGGGAAACCCTAAAAAGCCCCAGGGGATCATTCAAAGACATCAATCATCTTCAAATAGCTCATATAACAAGATCCACTGAACATCACACCTCAATTCAAAGTCTACAGTCATTATTTTCATATGGTCGACAATTAGGGTTTTTGACCTAATTCCCAAGGATAGTTGACTTTTAATCAGGGCATGGATCCAAAACTCAAGACATGATTCAAGAACCTCTACTACCTCAATATAACCCATTTACATCACTCATTTGAGGAGAAGATCTTGATTCTACACAAAAGTCCAAATCTCACTTTATCTGGAAAAAGCCAACTGTATGGGATCACCTTTGACTTTTAAGATTTTTGGTCAAAACATGACTTTCAAGGATAAATATCATCAATATATGGATAATAAAGTCATTTGACCAAAGAAATTCAAGAAGAATCTTCAAGGAGCAAAAAGTCGGGAATTAGGGTTTTTGAGGGCATTGTGGGAACTCAAAATTTCACCTACACAACTCAAAAAACTTCCAACATGAAAGTTGTAGATCTTGCAAAATAAAACAACATCTTACAATGGAACTTTTTTCAAAAGATCAATCATTTAAGAGTTTTGGAAATTTTGAAGTTTTAGGTCATAAACACTTAGAAAATTTTCTAAGTGTTTTAACCTAGTTTTCTTCCAACTTTGGCCTCATTTTTCACAAATTTGCCAAAGGATTCTGAAGAAACTTCAAACTAATGATTTGAAGTAGATGTTTAGGGCTTTCCAAATTGTGTTCAACCTTCTCCAAATTCATTTTGAGCTAGGAGTTATGCTTGTTCAAAGTTGGCCTCATGAAGTGGAATTATAGGTCATGCATCATTTTTGAACTTTGCAATTTTGTGCACATGACCTCAATTATGGATGCTACACGACCCATAACACATCTGAAAACATGCCATGCATCCATTTTCACCATGCCATGATCATTGAGGAAGATTCCTAAAACAAGAACATGTGATTATGTAATGATTACATTTGAGAATTTATGGCAAATTGATGAATCACCCAAGGAATCTTCTCACCAACCAATTAGAGCTCACTTTGTATCTGAAATGTTCCCTAAGATCAGATAGAATCAAAGGATAGGGAGCTGGCTCGAAAATGCAATGATCACACTTGGATATTCTTTGAAATTTCTTCATGGCTAAGAAACCAAATTCACTTCACTAAGCAAGCTCACTCTCTCAATCAGTACTGAATCATTTGCCTATAAATAGGAGAGCATACCTCAGTAGAAAAACACACCAAAGCAACCATATTCCTTGCTTTCTCTTTCTCTCCTTATGCTTATTGTTTTTCAAAGTTCTTTGGCAAGAAGAATCGTTTTCTTCAAACCAGATGATCCAAGCACCTGGATCACTTCTGTAAGTGAGGGAACGCCATTGTTGCTCTCACTTTGGAGCTGTTGCAGTTGGAGGTCCACAGAGCAATTCAGAAGGCTCCAAGCAAGGTTAAGCATCCAGGCACGTTCCATAGGAGGTAGTGAAGCTATCCAGATGGTCGCAGCTCATCTGTAACTGCAGATTCATCATCCCCCATGTTCACTTGAAGCTCAAATCGAGGGAGGTCCATAGAGCAATTCAGAAGAATTGAAGTTACAATAGGCATTCAGTTAGCATCACTGAGTCCCAAGGAAGCTTTTGGGATCATTCATACAAGCCCAGGTGCTCTCTAACATCCTCACGACCTCCATTTTCAGAGGTAAGTTTCTGAACTCCACCTCTTCAATTTAAGCACTCTTTGTGATAAAGCTCGATTCTATCTTGTTCAGCATCATCAAAGGATTGAAAACCCTCTATCATCATTCATTTATCTTTAAGTATAGCCATTTAATTTGATTTTTAAATTTTAGGGTTCTTCACGTTTTCTGGTAAATTAGTTAGATATAGTTAATATAAATTTATGTTAGTTACATATCTAGAATCGTGAGTAAATTTAGAGCAAGTTTGGTCTTTATATCGTTGCAAATGGATGAGAATTGAGAGAGTTCAGAAATTCAAATTGTTGGAGCTTGAGGAAGAAGATGACAATGGTGGTGGCGCGCAAATTTCAAATCTGAGGGCCAAGTTTATTTTATTTTGAATGGTTTGTGTTTTACAAACGAATTCATCGTTTGCCCTAGTGGCCTCACATGCGCTCTTAGTCTCCTCATGCCCAAGGTCTGGGGTTCGAATCCCCCTCGCCCCAGACTTTTTGTTTCTTTTATTTTTCCATGATTTACCACTTGTTTGAAAATATAATGAACTGGGTGTGTGTTATAATCACCAAGCGCGCGTTGGCTCAGTGGTGTTGTTTTGGGACTGGTAACATAAAGGGCGTGGGTTCAAACCATGGTGAGACCAAAACATTATTTTTACCACTAATTTCCTTCATTTTTCTCACAACTTCACACAATTAATTCACCTATCAAATTAAATCATTGTCACCTCATTTTTCACACACTTGCTATTTAATATATCTATTTTGTGAATAATCAAAAAAATCATAAAAATATTATTTATTTCATATATTTTTATTAGGTTTAAAATAGTATGTTTTAAGTGTTTTCTTAAATACTTTAAAATATATATTTTCATTTTGTTTTAACCTAATTACTTTGTGAATAATTTTATGATAAAACCCTAATTATTTAGGTCTTAATTAGGTATAGATTTTCATCTTTGCCTTAATTAAGTTGACATTTGTCAATTTGCAAAACTGTTTTCAATCTCCGATCAAACAGATGATTAAGGTTTTCAAACAACAAAACCTTATATCATTACAAATCATTTTCAACTGTTTCTCATAAACAGTAAATCATTTTCAAATGGGCCTCTAATAGAGTATAAGTCCCAACACCTTCTTCTCTTCTTAGCTTGTTTTCAAAACTGTATTTTCAAAATCTTCTTTCTGTTTTCAAAACATTCTTCTGGTGTTTGAAGGGCATTATTCCTGGTGAAACTCTTCAGATACCTATGTGACCTTTGTCCATCTTCACTTCTTCTGTTTTCAAAAAAACCATTAACTGTTTATCATATATATATTCAACTGTTATCCACCAATTACTGTTGAGGCTTTGTACATACTTCTTCAAAGGCCTCCACTCCATCCAGGTTAGGCTTTACAAGCTTTCAATTTACAGTCTTTATTTAAATTACAGTCAAATATAAACTGTGCATATATTAGTTTAGAACTACGTTTGAGTATAAACCCTAGGACATTTAAACTATATATATATTATAGGAATATGGCCTAGGATTGAGAATTTCTTCCCGGTGAAGGCTCTTTCCTAATTAGAGATCTGTAGTTCAAACCCCCAAGATGAATTATTCCCGGTGAAACATCTTGGCAAAAACCTTAGAATCCAAAGAAATAGGACACATCCACCCAAAGAGGAATTATTCCCGGTGAAACCTCTTACCCATTTGCTTAGAGCCAAAATAAGTTCAAAACCACATAGCTTTCTCTTGTGCTATAACAAGGACCCTCGATTAGCCTCCTCTTGGGCTTTGTACAAGGACCCACAGGCTTCTTAAAAGCATTTCCAGCTTCCTCTTGAGCTTGTATACAAGGACCCATCAGGTTTCTTATAAACATAGGAACAGGTCTTTAGTCACCTTTTAACATACCCTGGTGAGTTTCTTCCAATTTAAACCAGACTTTAAACAAGCTAAGATTGTCTCAATCTCACATTGAGTACATTTTTGGAATGAGAGACATGGACAGTCTCTGTCACCCTTATCTTCATCAATTTTCCTTAGCAGAGTCTAGGATCCATGTTTGCTTATCCTCAGTCAGTGTCAGCCTTCATCTTGGGCTTTAAACAAGAAGTCTCATTAAATAATCTTTCTGCCTTTCATTTCAACAAAAACCCCTGGAAAGGGTTAGCCTCCAAATCATTTCTTTCATTTCAACAAAAACCCCTGGAAAGGGTTAGCCTCCAATTCATTCTTTCATTCTCAACAAAAACCCCTGGAAAGGGTTAGCCTCCAAAATCATTTCTTTCACTTCAACAAAAACCCCTGGAAAGGGTTAGCCTCCAATTCATTCTTTCATTCTCAACAAAAACCCCTGGAAAGGGTTAGCCTCCAAAAATCACTTCAAAAACCAAAGATTCATTTCTCTTAGGAGATAATTTCCCCAAAAGAGTCAAAATCCCTGGAAAGGGTTAGCTTCCAAAATTCAGTCTTTTAGCAAGATAATGTCTCCAGCTGAGTCAAAATCCCTGGAAAGGGTTAGCTTCCAAAAATCAGTCTTTTAATAGATAAATTCTCCAGTAGAGTCAAAAATCCAACAAAAACAGTTAGCCTCAACCTTGGGCTTCATACAAGGCACCAAAACAATAAAACCCCCCTGTTAATAGTCAGCCTCAACCTTGGGCATTGTACAAGGCAGATAATAGAGTCTCCCCCAGTGAGTCCTTCATTGTTCAGTAGCCACAACCTTGGGCTTTGTACAAGGCAGATAAAACATATGTCGTGTGTCAAAGATTCCTTACATCTAGGATCTTTTCCCATAGAGTCATCCATACTCAGTTTATTTAAAAGTCCGCCACAACCTTGGGCTTCATACAAGGCAGAAAATAATATTTCCCCTAGTTAGAGTCAGCCTCAATTCTGGGCTTTGTACAGAACACCAAATAAAATCCATCAAAATAAACATTCTCCAAGTAGAGTCAGCCTCAATTATGGGCTTTGTACAGAAAATAAAAATCTCTTGTAAATTAATCCCCAGTGGAGTTTTCTCCCAGAGTGATAATAATAATCAATCAATCAAAAAGCCTCAAGCTTGGGCCTCATACAAGCCAGTTAAAAATCAAATCTTTTATACAGTAGATAGACATAGCTTATCTCTATAGAGAGATCTTTATTCTATCTCACCACATTCAAACAAACAAACATTTCAACATTTCAATTTCAATTTCAATTTCAATCAAGTCTCCCATTTAGGACTCTGAAAGGCATGCTCTGGCACATCCCCAGACTTGTACACTTTCCCTAATTTGGACGAGCATCTTTCTTTCATTTAAGAGATACTAGCATACTTGCAAACACACAAGTAAGGTCACTCTCTTAATGAAATGAATTCAATCATTCTGTCACTCTTTTAAAAATGTTTGTGGTGGAATAGTAGAAATACCTCTCTATAAAGATGACTTCATGTCTCTTTACTGTAAACAGAGATTTAATTCAAGCTTCAACCTTGAGCTTCAAGCAAGGCACCCAAAAATAATTAATAATCAATTAGTTCCCCGAACTACATTAAGCTCTGACTTCCATTAGGGATATGTAGGCATGAGGTTCACAAGGAATCTCAGCGAGCTAATAAAATACCAAAAATAGTCAGTCTGTCTGTCTGTCTTTCTTTTATTCAATTCAATTCCTTCTCCTAATACAAAGGAGAAACTTTCTCAATCAATCATTAGCAAACACAAACACAAATGACACAGAGAAGGTTCCTGTAGAGTACTATAGATATGTATAACCGACCTCCCGGACTCCAGAATCTTTAGTCTAGGTGAAATCCCCACACTTAGCAAACTCCTAGGGTTTAGTTGAGATCTTTTTTCCCCTTTCCTACTCGTAGGACAAATAAGAAAGTTCGTGTGATATCGTAGGAAGAACTGAAATAAAATTCATCCCACCACGGGCGCATTCTCCTTCCAAATTTCGCGTGAAGGGTCTAGCGTGCCGTCCTCCCAAGTGAAACGGGGAGGTAAAAAAAACGACACCACACCCATACACAAGATTTATCATTTTCTCTACATTGGAATCCAAATCATAACCATGGGAATTGTCCACAGGGTCATGCATTATTTGATTTTGGATTATCTTCATAACCATGTTAGGAAGATTTTCATCAATCTTCCCACTTCATAAGTAGATAGAGATGTTATCAGCTCAATGAGTACTACTTCAAGTTTAATACACCACTCTTATGAGTAAGTTCAAAATGTATTTGGTATTCAAAGGCTACATAACCTAGTGTCCCTTGTGTTTTTGTAAAGACATGGCTTTCGTTAGATGGAAAAATGCGTGAGATTCCAAAATCTGCTAATTTAACTTGAAACTGGGCATCAACAAAAATCTTACTAGGTTTAATATCTCTGTGAATAATGTTCGAAGCAGGAAGATACTTCAATACACTAGTTGTTGAAACAGTGCTAAAAAAATGGCAGAAAGTTGGAAACAATGAGGGAGGTAATATGAGAACTTTAATCAAACAGTTGTGCTACAATAACAATTCAGATGTGAAAAGAAAGCTTAAGGGAGAAGAATAACAACTTTACTCATCACATACATATTACCTAGCCCTAATTCAATATAAATAGCATATTCAGTCCTTCACATATTTCTCCCACATGCTGTGCGGTTTGCGTGGCCTCATTCCTACGCGTCGTCCCATTAATTCCGCGTTATTGTTAGCTATATCTCTTTCCTGCATATTTGGTGGGTCCCCCAACCAATTTGCTGACTCGGCTGCTTCTAGAATCTGTTTCTCTTTTGGCTTCATTATAATACCATCCCCATTAAAAGCAACCTTGTCCTCAAGGTTGAAAGAAGGAAACTTCTGTTGCAAGTCATTGATTTCTTCCCAAGAAGCCTCCGATACGTCATGCTGATCCCATTGGATTAGGACTTGGTGAATTGTTTGGTTGCCTCAGATGACAGTTCTGGCTTGCAACACTTCAATAGGATTTATAATAGGACCGTTGTCAGACATTGTTAACGGTAGCGGCATGTATTGCTCCTGGAGAGTTCCTTTGAATGGTTTAAGCTGAGAGACATGGAAGACAGGATGTATTTTAGCATGATCTGACAATTTGAGTTTGTAAGCAACAGAACCCACACGAGCTATGATCTCAAAGGGTCCAAAATAACGCATTCCTAACTTTTGATTCTTTCTCAAGGCCACGGACTGTTGTTGATATGGTTGAAGTTTAACCAACACTAACTCTCCCTCCTGAAAAGTCACATCCCTTCTGTGCTTCTCTGCTTATTTCTTCATATATTGCTGAGCCTTCGCTAAATTTTCTTTCAGTTGTTGTAAAATTCTATCTCTCTCCATCAACTCTGCTTGGAGTGCTGGAGAGTCACTAGCTTGAGTTTCATACCTTACTAATACCGACGGTTCTCTCCCATACAGAGCCTTGAAGGGCGTCATACCAATGCTGGTTTGTAAGGATGTGTTGTACCAATATTCCGACCACGACAAAGCCTTGTACCATGACTTAGGATTGTGAAACGTGAAGCACCTAAGAAATAGTTCCACTGCCTTATTCAGCACCTCAGATTGCCCATCAGATTGGGGATGATAAGCGGAAGATATTGTCAAACTCGTACCTTGTAGCTTGAATAAGTGTTGCCAAAAGGAACTCGTAAACACTTTATCCCTGTCGGATACAATGGATTTAGGCATTCCATGTAATTTGACAATATTGTATACAGTTGTCTCCACACCAGTATTCATTCTAGTAATCCATTGTAGTTTTCCATGTGTTTTTCTGCTGCCATGAAGAAGATTATTCCCAATTCAATTAGAGACAAAATCATGCAAGCAAACGTTCGAGACTCGCAAGCGAAGTGCAACCATACACATATATCAAATTCGGATGAGCTATAATTGATCGGGTATCGAGTTTATTCATGAATTGATCATCTCCGCAATTGTTATGAATCTTTTTCTCTGCAATGTAACCCCCATCAATCAACTCTACTAAATAATAAATATTATATGAATGAAAATATTTGATTAGATTATTGAAACTAAATAATGGAAATATTACAATAGACAAAAAAAAGACTTAATTTCCCATCCGATAATGACACACGACTATTGTAGTCAGTTTGTATCAATCGTTAGATAGAGACCGGACGACTAACATCATAAATTTGATCAATTGAAAATTTATAGGCTTATATCTTTGACTCTGATCAAATGAGGATGAGATCACTGACTACGATGACTGTTAACCTTAAAGACTCTATTTTGACTATTAAAAGGTGTTAGGTTATACCATACACCCGTATCCTATTTCCTCTGAGAATTCATTTGTGGATTACTTAATATCATCACGTGTGTCATACCCCAAAATTTGCCCATCCCATTTCACCTTTCAAGCTCATACCAAAGTTCAAAGACTCAAAGACACATTCTCCTAAACAATGGCTCAATGAACTAGAGTTTTGAATTCTATAAAGAAAATCAATGAATCAAAGTCTCAAATGGATTTCATATGGCCTATGATGCTTCAAACTATCTCTATGGCAAAGTACAAGCTTCAATTCTAAGGATTACCCAGTCAATTGCTCAGAAAGTCAACAATCGACTAGTTTGACCTAAAAGTCAACTGTGGTCAAAGTGCAGTCAAAACTCCTGATTTTTTTTGTCAATATCCTTATTTTGAAGTATCATTCATCATTTGATCAAGGATTGATCATGATTCATCAAGGAAAATTCAGAAATCAACAAAACCTAAAGTTTCTAAATTAGGGTTTTTTGACCTAAAGTCAACTGAACTTTGACCAACCACAACTTTCACATGGAACATCAGAAATTTTCCATCCAAAGCTCAATTTGAAGGAAATTTAATTCTCTACAATTTTGTCTCTCACAAACCAAGTCTAAAAATGCTTCATTTAAGAGAAATGGATCAAGAGATTATAGGTCTTTTTTGAAAGTCAACCAAAAGCAGCTTTTTGTCAAAGTCAATATAATCAAGATAAAATATTCAAATGGAATAAAGCTTCCAAAGTGGCCTGTGGGGGACATCTTGAGGTTTCCAAAAAGTCCTAGAACTCTTCCATATCTTAAAAATTGAGGGAGATAGGCCTTGTCAAAGTTGGACAATTTTAAAGGAAAAAAATGTGAAATAAAAGGCCTCAAAATGGATTTCTTTGCAAAGAGGCCCAAACGTTTTTTATTCAAACTTGATCCCCAAGTCACTAAGAGTCTCCAAATCCACTCCCACGCCCATATGATTTTTATCCTATTTTTATTGAATTTTTTATTCATTAAAAAGAAGATTTTATCAAATAATTGAAAAAAATATTAAGAGATTTGATTTGATTTTTGTTCCAATCAATTTTGACCAGCCAAATATCAAATATATGAAACAATTTTCGTGGCTAGAGAGATTGGAAAGAGATGAGCAAGATTTAAGCCAAGTTTAGAAACTTTCAATATTTCATTAAAACCAAATTCCAATCTCTTGATTGATGGAGATTTGATTCAGTTTCTTGACCTAAAAACAACCTTCTATAAGAACACAAGCATTCTAGACCTAAAGCATAAGGATTGGCAGCTGCAAAGAACCCTAACCCGAGCTCAAAAGTTTCAAAGGATTGGCAACCTTTTGTGATTGTGGTCGATTCAAAGAGTTTCAAGGATCCCAACACATTCTTGGAGCATCACTGAAGTGGTTCAGATCCCCACCAAGCCTCGAAGCATCAAGAACACGCGCATAACACCCCACGGTTTGTGTTTTATAAAAACCTTCGATCTCAGTAATTCATGCATCATTTACATGATCTAATTGCATATTTGTGTTTTATATGGTGTTCTGTGTGTTTCTGGAAATTTAATTACGTTTGTATGGCCTTATGAACAAGATGCCATGTTAGGGTTCCAAGCTTTAAAATTGGGGCTTTGCGTTTAAAGCAAAATTAGGGGAAACCAATGTGGTTTTTGAATTCAGGGTATCTGGACGATCGTGTCTATGGGGTCGCGAAAGATTTCCGTGTTGTTTTGTGGTTTTCACGTTTTCACAGGTGTAGAAGACTCATGTTTTTATAGCGCTCCTGTAAAAAGCGTTGTAAAAAACGCATTCTGAATTTCTCAAGGAAGAAGACGATGACGCATCTCCCCCTATTGGTTCGTTCGCGCGCGCCTTTTTTATTTTTGAATCAGGCAGATTCGCTGCTTCTTGGCTCGCGTGCGCATGATACGTCCCTCTCGTTCCAGCCGTCAGATCTCCTTCACCTCAAATCCAACGCTCACAAACTAGCAGTCCACCGTGATCCCTCATGGTCATACCACACTGGATCCAGCTCCAGGTTTTTTATAATTTTTTATTT
Organism: Vicia villosa; assembly: GCF_029867415.1. Lineage (NCBI taxonomy): Eukaryota > Viridiplantae > Streptophyta > Magnoliopsida > Fabales > Fabaceae > Vicia > Vicia villosa. The sequence continues at coordinate 144,411,540 of NC_081182.1, forward strand.
ATTTATTTGTTTTGTCTCCTTATTTTTTTGTCTTATACCTTTTATTTTTTTTATTTTTTTTTCAAACCTTTTTTTTCTCTTTCATAAACAATAATAAT